>NC_056741.1:1815133867-1815261367 GCF_019279795.1 Protopterus annectens | reverse complement strand
CATCTACAATAACATTAAAAGAATTCTTGCCTTGCTAGATTATGTTGATTTAAGTAAGAGAGGCATAACTCTGGTGAGTCTAGATATCAATAGCAACTATGATTCAATAGATTGGAATTATTTACTGGTGGTACTAGAAGAATATGGTTTTTCACAACAATTCACATTCTTATTAAAACACGATATGAAAATTCTCTGGCCTATGTTAAGATCGGGTCATGTCTGTCAACTTCTATAACTATTAGAAAAGGAACTAAGCAAGGATGTCCATTTTCACCTTCACTGTTTGCATTAGCAATTGAGCCTTTTGCTAACTATGTTAGAATGAACACAAATATTAAAGGCATAGTAATTGGGAATAACTTAGAAATGAAAATACAATTATTTGCTGATGACATCCTGTTGACAATATCTGATAAAGATAAATCATTAACTGAATTATTCCAAACAATGAACTTCTTTTAAACTATTTCTGGTCTTGAATATTACTAACTAGCAACACTAGGGAAACAATAAATGTTAACTATATTCATATACTAAGTCAAATAAAATCATTAATGCAGAAATGGAATAAGATGTTTTATACAACAGAAGATAGGTTATATATAATTAAATCAATCATTTTCCCAAAATTGTTATATTATATACAATCCTTTTTCATCCCTCCTATTAAGAAAATTATACAGCTTTACAATAAAATTATGTTGAATTCCCTTTGGTTTAACAATAAGCCTAGAATTGTGCTTAACAACCATTTAAAAGGCTGGGAGAATGGTGGAATTAATCGACCAGATATAGAGATTTATTCATTGGCAACTATTACTAAAACAGTTACTCTATGGCTGAACTCAACCTATACAGCCAAATGAAAATTGATTCATGAATCTATATGTAATATTATTAGTAACTCAGCCCATAAACAATATAACATAAATCTAATAAAAGTCTTTTATAATGTGATAAGAAATAACATAATATTTAATAAAAGTATAAAAACAAAGTATATAATTGTCACTGAAACAATAATACTGTTTAGAAAATATATAAACATGAAACCAGGTATAAAGACATGTTTTTTATATTACATCCTATAGCTTGTACACAAAAAATGTATAACTACCTTTGATTCAAATGTAATTAATGAGTTTAAAGACAAATAATTGATTTATTGGTATGAAATACTCAATGGCAATACATTACTCACACTAGATCAAATCAAAAGGAAATTTGAGGTAGATGATAAATTGTGGTTACCAATACAACAAATAAGACAGTACATCACAAATAATCTGGAACTGATGACTCCAACTTTTGAAAATAATATTCCTAAGTTCATCAATTTTGTAATACTTTTAATAAATAATAGTTATAAAGGACAAGGATATTTATCCAAAATTCATAAGACACTTAAAGAAACAAAGAACTATACCAATAACAGTTACTGGAATCATTATAATCAGGTTAATCAAAAGGATCCTGGTAAAAATGAAAAATAAATGATCCTTTTATCACCAAGTCTTACTGCCAAGTCAGTTCAGTGGAAACTATATGCATGGAAATTCCTACATAGATCCTTTCTAACCCCTCATAGAGTAGAAGTAGTATATACAAAACATATCGATTGTTGGAGATGTAAAACGCAAAAAAAATCAGATTGGGAACACATATTTTTTGATTGTCATTCACTGAATAAATATTGGTTTGAAATTAATTACTTCTTTCAAACAATTTTTAATGATAATTTTCAGTTAACCAAGTCATTCGTTTTGTTTAATGTACCCATACCACAATGTGTCCAAAAAGTAAAATATCCTTTACTGTGGACATTGCTTGCCATTGCATGTAATGCCATAACAACTTACTGGAAGAATAAAGCACCACCAACTTTTTAAGATTTCAAGAAAATTGCAGTCTTCATGTCTTGAATGGAAGTAGCAACCATAAAGAAAAGAACTGATAAGACAACATCATGCATCATTTATTGGCAGAAAGTTGGCGAAGTATTGGACAAAACAAATTGGTCTGATTAGTCAGCACAGCATCTTAATACAAATTGCATATTATATATGGAAACGTGATGTTATAGATTGTATACTTAGGCAATCGTATACAGTTTCATTTGTAAATAGTTGACTAGTTGATAATGTTATATTATTTTATGTTTCACGATTTATGGTTCAATCTATTTGAAGATATGGAAAAAATGTTTAAAAATTTCTATGAGTAAAAAAAGAAACTCCAAAATCAGACACTAATACTTTATGAAAATCATAAGACAAATGTGTCCAGAAATGAGTGATCAAACTGGTGGCTGAAACCAAACTGCCATCCTTATTGGTAGAGTGAGACACTGTCATCAATCCCAGAAAACCAAAGCTTGAAAAGCTGTCAGAACTGCAGACCAGTGACATAATGAGCAGCAAAGCAGCAGCATGCAGGTGCCAGTCTGCAAAGACAGAAAGGCAAATAATTCAGAAAGGCAATGGCATGTAGGCATCAATCCAGTAGGCACAAAGACAAACAAATTCAGAATGGCAATGACATGCAATCACCAATCCAGAAAGGCACAAAGACAAACAAATTCAGAATGTCAATGGCATGCAAGCACCAATGCAGAAAGACACAAAGACAAACAAATTTAGAAAGGCAACAGAATGCAAGCACCAATCCAGAAGGCACAAAGACAAACAAATTTAGAAAGGCAATGGCATGCAAGCACCAATGTAGAAAGGCACAAAGACAAATAATTTCAGAAAGGCAACATCATGCCGGCACCAATCTAGAAAGGCACAAAGGCAAACAAATTCCAAAAGGCAATGGCATTTAAACACCAATCCAGAAAGGTACAAAGACAAATTCAGAAAGGCAATGGCATGCAATCACCAATCCCAAAAGGCTCAAAGACAAAGAAATTCAGAAAGGCAATGGCATGCAAGCACCAATCCAGAAAGGCTCAAAGACAAACAAATTCAGAAAGGCAATGGTATGCAAATACCAATCCAGAAAAGTACAAAGACAAATAAATTCACAAAGGTAGGGGCATGCAAGCACCAATCCAGAAAGGCTTAAAGACAAAGAAATTCAGAAAGGCAATGGTATGCAAACACCAATCCAAAAAGGTACAAAGACAAACAAATTCAGAAAGGCAATGGCATGTAGGCACCAATCCAGAAGGCACAAAGACAAACAAATTCAGAAAGGCAATGGCATGTAGGCACCAATCACAAAGGTACAATGACAAACAAATTCAGAAAGGCAATGGCATACAAACACCAGTCCAGAAAGGTACAAAGACAAACAAATTCAGAAAGGCAATGGCATGCAGGCACTAATCACAAAGGCACAAAGACAAACAAATTCAGAAAGGCAATGGCATGCAAGCACCAATCCTGAAAGGCACAAAGACAAACAAATTCAGAAAGGCAATGGCATGTAGGCACCAGTCCACAAAGGCACAAAGACCGAGAGACAAATTCAGAAAGGCAACAGCATACAGGCACCAATCTAGAAAGGCACAAAGGCAAACAAATTCAGAAAGGCAACAGCATGCAAGCACCAATCTAGAAATTCACAAAGGCAAACAAATTCAGAAAGGCAATGGCATGCAGTCACCAATGCACAAAGGTATAAATACAAACAAATTCAGAAAGGCAATGGCATGTAGGCAACAAACCACAAAGGTACAAAGACTGAGAGATAAGTTTATTAAGGCAATGGCATGTAGGCATCAATCCAGAAAGGTACAAAGATAGACTACTTTAGAAAGACAATGGCATGCAGACACTAATCAAGAAGGGCACAAAGACAGACAAATTTAGAAGGACAATGCAGTGTTGGCATCAATCCAGAAAGGCACAAATTTTGAGAGAGAAATTCAGAAAAGGAATGGCATACAGGCACCAGTCCAGAAAGGTACAGAGACTGAGAGATAACTCAGATGTGTATAACAAATCAAAGTCTGGTTGTTGATCATTTCAATAAGAGATGACAGATGAGAACATAACTCCATCAAAGAGAAACGAATGATAGAGACAGAAACATAATAAAAATGTAAGTATGATTTGTATATGTGATCTATCTGTATGACCCAATCAAGCCCTGTATAGGGCTTTACCTATGGTAAAATCCAATTAGGCTTATACACCGGTACATGTAATAAAAAAGAAATTATGATTTCTAGTCCTTGACTGCACTACTGATATCTTTTTTCAAAACTAGAGTCACAGAGTAAAGGATTTTATAACTTTAACATATAATTTACAGAAATTGGCTGACATTAAGAGTACCTGAAATTTAAATGTTATCACCACCAATTAACTAAGTACGCAAATACATCTCTGGTTAATCTTTATGCATTAACAATACTAAACCTTAGCAGTTATAATGCTATGTTTGGCTAGCAATATTCAACACTCATTACAGATGTTATCAACAGTGATAGTAATCTATAAAGTATTGCTTTAGATTGTGTCATACCACCAATCACTAATACCACTTGGAAACGGTACATCTACCACTGATTTCATCATGGGTAGACTTCACTTGTGCCCTCTGCATTTATTCAGCTGACAAAATACATCTTTCCAGTATTTAAAGAATTCTGTGTTCTTAAAGGTTTAATATAAAATGGATTCTTCATTTGTTGCTCTCTGTGTTGAATATACACAAATAACAGAAATATTACTGCAACAGGTTTTGATTTTTGTTCACAGTGTGAAAAATTAATTCAATGCACCACTGTGGTGAAATGAACTTGCTAAGTGGATTTTTTTTTTAACTATGATCTCTGTTGTGTAATGATGCAACATAAAAGTCAGGGCACAGAATGTGCATAATCAGAACTGAACTAGTCTGTCTAATCTACATAATGTTGCGTTTGCCGCTGTGAAACTTTGGAATGTCTGCACCTGTTATAAGTGCACACCAAGAGATTTGGTTCGAAAAACCAGCAAACCAGTCCACAAAAAACTATATAAAACTATTTATTAAACTGTTTAATAAATAGTTTTATTTAGTTTTTTGTGGACTGGTTTGCTGGTTTTTCAAACCAAATCTCTTCATTTCTTCAGTTTTTCGCCTTGTTTCAGTTCTTTATAAGTGCACACCAGTATGTATGCACCTGTTATAAGTGCACACTAGTATGTCTGCACCTGTTATAAGTGCACACCAGTATGTCTGCACCTGTTATAAGTGCACACTAGAATGTCTGCACCTGTTATAAGTGTATACTAGTATGTCTAAGCCTGATACAACTGCACCTGTTATAAGTGCAACATAAAAGTCAGGGCACAGAACATGCATAACCAGAACTGAACTGGACTGTCTAATGTGCATAATGTTGCATTTGCCACTGTGAAACTTTGTAATGTCTGCACCTGTTATAAGTGCACACTAGTATGTCTGCTCCTGTTATAAGTGCACACTAGTACATCTTCACGTGTGCTCACCAGTATGCCTACCCCTAATATGACTGCATACTACTATGTCTGCACCTGTTATATGGGAAAACTAGTAGGTCTGCACCTCTTATAAGTGCACACTAGTATGTCTGCACCTGTTACAAGTGCACATCTCTTCTTATTAGGTGGACCCCTTTGAAAACATGGCATTGATAACATTAGCATCAAAGTAGACTTTTTTTGTTTTGGAAACAGCTTTATTTATTCAACACATTGATTTGTAACATGAGACAAAATACATTAGTTACAGTGAAAAAAAAAATCTCAGCATTTTCCCTTATCACACATGTGCATTGTATTTACAAGCACCATTATAATTCTGTTCTTTACTCTCACATATTACAAAATACTCACATATTTTTCATTTTCTGCTGACCTCACCTACTTTTTAATCATTTACTTAAACATTATTTTATATTTATTACTCATAATCCATTATTTATTTTATGACATCTACTTCCTCCAATATTCCCTGCTCTAAGTCTCTTATTTCCTTCACTTTATTTATTTCTTTATTTATGCTTAGTTTCATTTTTTTTATTTTCACTTTCATTTGATTGTTTTTTGGCTGCAAAATTTAAACTTAATAAGTAATAATATGACAATCCAGCAACAGTACAACACAAAAGAAAAGACTAAATAAAAAACAAATGTCTTCAATGTTTTCATGTATCAACAACACAGTACTTCTTCAGAATAAATTCAACATAACAAAGCATTCACATTAACATTAAAGAATGATATTTTGTATACCACACCCCATCTTGTAATAACAATTACATGCTACAAGAACAACAGATACAACTGAACCTTGAATGAATTTGTATTTTTAAATTATAATTTAACTGATCTCATTTAAGCCCTGACACAACAGAGATATTATTATTTAACCATAGACAAATGCCCAAATTCAATTTGACTGGCCAAATTATTTCCTTGTATTGTAGTATATTCTCTTAATTGCCCCCCTTAGATCCTTTGAAACTTTTTCCCACAATAAAAATGCATTTAAAAATATACTCAAACAATATGTAGAGTATTTATATAGGATACTCTTATTGTCTTCTTGGGAAATATTGTATAAATTCACATAAAGGCATAGTTGCAGACTGCTTTCCATTTTCCATCACATATGGCCTAACATCAGGTGTCACATATATTGCAGAGTGCACAGCCTGTTTGAATTTAAATAAGTGACAATAACAGTTTTGTTTGTTTGTGTCTTTCGGCTTTTCCCGGTTAGGGATCGCCACAGCGGAACTCCGGTTCGCTAATGATTGGTAGTTGATTTTTACATGCTGAGTTACCAGCCCTGATGCACAACCTTCAACGAAGGTACGCCCATTCACGCATGTCTCCACGCAGAAGACGCTCTAGCTAAGAATCGAACCGGACAGCGTCTTACTGTGAGGCGACAATGCTACCGCAGCACTACCACCACGGGTAAGTCTGACAATAACAGTAATGGACCAAAATGGTCAAACATGGGCAACAGTGACTATTATACACCTCAAAGGAGAAAAATCTTAATCTTCAAAGTCCCACCAAATTCTCTAGAATTATCCAGGCACAAATCGTAGATATAACAGTATTTGTAGTACAATGGTCTACTCAAATTCTAATGTTGAAAACATACAACTCATTTAGAAGTCAAGCCAACTGCGAACAACTTAACTAAGAATGGAAAAAGATCTTAATGATATTTGTGCTCACAGACAGCCAGGAAAAGTGAATGGCATGGAAACAGATGACAACTGTAATCCCAACAAACTGTATTAAATGCACTGCACTCATGACTGGTATACATATCTTAACATGGACATGAAAACTGTGGCAGCCCAACTTGTCAGCATAAGGTACAGCATAAACAAAGTGCAGTTTGTTTATTTACCAGGTTTTTAAACTGAGGAATTTCAGCAATGTAGGCCCAGCAATAAAAGGCATAACAGAAAGAGTGAATACGGAATTCTTAAAGAGCTAATAATTCGCAGCTAGATGAGGTTGTTAAATGTACATGTATACAAACACAAAAAATAAAAATGAAATGTATAAAACATTTTTTATAAATTAAAATAAGTATTTTGTTTTTATTGAGTGGGAAAGTCAAACTAGGTGTAGAACACCTATTCAGTGGAGCCCCACAAAGAAAAGCTTTATTTATACAATATCAATACAAGATACAATGTAAATATCATAGGAAAATTAAACATCAGTGGCATCTTTTACAGAGCAGTATTAGAAAATAAGACACAATAGCATCATCATACAGTCATTAATCATGTGATAACACAGTATCACACAAGGTATGACTAAACAGCAGAGAAGGGATAGTGACATTTCTAAAGTTAATTAGGTAATAACCCATGTCTGGGTGTTGGTAATGCTGGATGTGATGCCCCAGCACTGGCCCAGTAATCAAACAGCCTCAATCATCACCACTGGCAACAGTGGGGAATGTACACACTCGGAGGATGACTAGTACACACACAGTAAAGTACAAGTTCCCGTAAGAGTACACAGAGACCACAGTCAGTCTGGGGCTGCTTTCTCCCCTCTTTCTCCAGATCCACAATTAGACTCTTCACTGGCACAGCTATAGGGTTGATATTACAGCTGAGTGGCCAAGCTAAGACCTCCAGCACCCTCTCTGCCCAACCAGTGCTTTGTGTCCCTCCCCAAGTAGCTGACACACACACACACACACACTCTTTGAGATTTGATTTATATAGTGGATTATCCCAGCTGATTCTGCCAGGTCAAAGACGAAATACAAAATGTACTCTCTCTCTCTGTCTCTCTCTCTCTCTCTCTCTCTCTCTCTCTCTCTCTCTCTCTCAGAGACTTCTTAAATTAATATCTCAAATATTGTTGCTGGGATGGACACTTGCAGGATGACATTACTTTTGTCATCTGACTATCCCAGGTGAAAACCCCCATTGCTAGAAACTGCCAGCATTAAGCATCTCCCTGTGAAAACACATAAACAAGGGCCTTCCTAGATGTTTTGCCAAATGGTAGAAGTTGTAAAATAATTTACATTCCTCCACATGTAAAGACAATACAAAAAACTTCTAGTTCTAGATATTGTGTCTGTTACCGGACTGAAACTGAGAGATAACATCTTTTGTTTATGGCCCAGCTATAAAGTAACTTAACCTCAACCATTCTTCTAAAGATTTGCAAGTTAATCTCCTGTGTTTCAGTCTCCCCTGTTAAACAGTTACAATAGTGTGTATAAAAAATATCTTTTCAGCAAGTCTATACAATATGACATACAGTTCTAATATGTTTGAAACACAGGCATATGAATCATGTTGATATTCCCAAATGACACACAACCACTTACAAAATTCCAGATAGCTGGGCTGACAGTATGTTCTGTCATACTTCTATATAAATCATATTAATATTCATAAATGACATATAATTATTTACAAAATTCCGGACAGCTGGGCTGGCAGTATTTCCTTTTGTGACACTGGGTTTACCCTCAGTTGGTGTGGTTTGATCATGAGGAATAAGCCTGAGTGATCACACAAAGGCAACCAAGGGTAATTCTAGCATTTCCCACACCCAGGAGTGGGTTACTGCTACTATACAATGACATGATTTAAGAAATAAATTGCTTATCTTTCTTAAATAATGTATTTGCATAACAGCGCTGTAGTATTCCTCCACTTTGTTTTCTCATTCTTCCACATTTTCTGATGTACTCTGCATGCATACTGGGCTTACACAGTACATGAGTACTGTTCAAGTTGCCTTTTTTTTCTTTTAGTAAAAAATTATGGACATTCTCCCAAAATCCAGACAGTTCACAGGCATGATTGTATGCTGAGACTGCACAGAAATACAAGGAAAATCGGGTATGTGTCTTTTTTTAGTTTTGCAGACTGTACTTGTTTTTTCCTGTATTTGGCCTGTACTCCATAGCTTACATCATTAGACAAGCCGGGCTGATGAATGGTAGTTCAGCAACCAGACTTCTTTCTATTGATATGTGCTCAATTTACAAGGGGCATGCTGGTTGTGCTGACTAGTCAGTGTGCACATTTTTAATACTACTGAGAACTCATTGTATAATACTACTTATTACATTTTTGGCATTCATAACTAAAGTTTAGACAGACGCCTAAGTATGCTATAGATCAGTGGTGCAGAAAGGTATTGTTATGAAATACAAATAGAAATTAAGACAGAAATGAAATTTTTTGGAATGCTACATGAATCTAAAATCTCAGAAATATGACAAGTTAATGAAGAAGGACAATAATGGGGAAAAACGTTAGTGACTTTTAAGTGCCTTGTAGAATTTACTCACAAACAATCACAAGATGCTGGTTATAAAATTATGTATGCTATGAAATAGATCAAAGCCATTAGAGGACCAGACACAGTTTAACAAACATACAAACAGAAAATAATCACAACAACTGTACATAAACAATGTTTCCGAAATGAAACTTGGCTGTTAAAAGAGAACTCATGAGAAATTACAAAAGGAAGCGCATATCAGAATTAGGTATGACACACACAGACAACAGATGAATCCTGGCTATTAAATGTTTAACCTAGCTGATACATGCTGTGAAGGGTAAACATTCTACTGTAATGTACATGTGATAAGTTTCCAGCTCAAGCTGGTTTTTGGGTCTTCCTTCATATTCTGCTAACTCTGTAAAGCTGTGTCAATATATTCTATATATTTTCACAGGTATTAAGCAGTGGAAGATTTGAAGATTGGATTTGTTAAAGTTGATTAATCATTTTAAAATGTTTTGACTATATATATATATATATATATATATATATATATATATATATATATAAATACACACACACACACACACACACACATATATATATATATATATATATATATATATATATAAAGAATAGAGACTACAGTAGAATGAACAGGGCTGCTCAAGAATGGAGACAAAAGCGTCACAGAAATGGTGAGACATAGAAATAGAAGAGAAAACATACTGGATGCATAACAGAAACATATGAGCGATCCAAGGAGAGATACAGGAAGGAAAAATAAGGAAACACTGCAGGTGGGAGGAAAAAATAAACTAGGTACAAGAAGATAACATGGAAAAAAGCTAAAAACAGAGCACATGGTATAATATCATGGATTCTATTTATAAGAGTAAGTTTACATGGCAGACAATAGTAGGTCCATATAATTCCACAAATTCAGGACAGGTAGGAAACTGGATATGACCACAGATCCTTCTTGAAACCATTTTTTGCAATAATTTCTCTAAACATATTCTCAAGCTTTGCTACAAATACTGAAAAGCTGACTTTCCGATTTTAAAGTTCAAGACGTGGATAAGTTTGTCAGCTGATTATGTAAATGTGAATAAACTCCCACAGTGCAACAGTGCTGAGCAAGAGACCATTGGCCAATCAATGCATATTATGTCCGCATGTGAGATGTAGATGTTAATTTCCCACAGTGCTTTGCAGTAGTGAGCCTAATATGGGTGACTGGACTTATATATAGCTATTTATTTTAATATTAAGTTCCATTTCATAAAGAATGTTACTGTGTATACACTGGAAAATTTATGAAATGTATATAGTTGGCTAGAGTGTGTAAAACTAATGGTGTCATGTATATTCAAGAATGATTTGTCATAAAAATCTTTCCTTTGCTTAATTTTCCTACTCTCTGATTTGTTTTAGAGACTGCACCATTTACTTCTAAGCCAAAATTTTTCTCCATGATGAAACCTAACTCTGAATCATTAACCTTAAAAGTAATTTGGTCCAGGAAAATGATAATAAAAATTACAATGCGCATTGACTGATGCTTTTCTTTGATCAAAACATATATATATTTATTTAGATGTCTGTCACTCCTAGCCAGTGAGAATATCATTAGAGCAATAGGACAAATGGTTTCACTTCATAAATGCGAATTGCTGAAATATCGAATTTCACCAATTCGTGTCCATGAAGCCGAAACTGCTAAATAACAAAAGTACATAATCGCAAATAGGACTATGTCAGATTTGCGCTTATGCATTTTCATTATTGTACGGAAGTGTTCGTCTGGGATGGTGTCTGCAGTTTAAGGTGAATGAGTGTGCGTGAGTGTTTTTGTAACTTGTACAAGTGGGTCAGGGTAGGGAGGTGGGGGTATGAGTGTGTGTGCTGGCTGTGTGTGATTTTTTTATTTTTTGACTGGTTTTGCGATCTCGGAGTTAGTATATATAAGTAGGGGGGCGCAGGGGGGCTTGCTCCCTGCATATGTGTAGTGTAGGTGTGTGTATGTGTGGTGTTGTATTGTATTTCAGTGTTTTGTGGTGTGGGTGTTATGGTTTGTGTGTTGTGTACTGTATGCTGTGTGTTCGATGTTGTGATTTCGTGGTTGTGAGGTGTCGGTGTTTTAATGGTTTCGGCTTTATACTGTCGAAATTCTATATTTCAACATTTTGGCAATATGAAGTGAAACTAGGCAAAGATGTCTTCATCCAGTCAAAGGAGAAGGCACGATATAATAAGGTAAACTCCAGTGCATGCTGAACCAGTTTGAAGATATAATAGTGTTCCAGCATGTTGAAAAAGATGGCAAACAGGGCAATCATGGAGTTCTGCCAAACATCAGTGATACTTCATACATCCAGAGCTGGATTTTGAACCCAGGTCTGTGGGACTGTTCACAGTTTTCCACTGCACACATTGCTACAACATCACCACTTCAGGAACAATAAAGTTTCCACTAATGGCAAATGGGATGGCTGTGTCCCATCTAACAGCTTAACCCTTGTATGGTTCTATGTCATGCATTTTAAAAGAAGATGCAGGCTTACAGTTTCATATGTCTTTTAATAGTCAAGGGAAAAGGACCAAAAAATTCCCTAAAACAAAGACTATGGTGAGTAAATATGTTTGTACTGAATAGTACTGTTTTTGTTCCATGACTGAGTCAAAATCATGCTGACAGCTAAAGAATAAAGTCTTGTTGTTTAGGAACTTCAGAAACTGTGAATGAATGCATGTTTCTAAAAGCTAAGAAACACAAGACACAAATGAAAATGGACATACATTACTGTATAAAGTGGACATCAACCTTTATTCAGATGCACAGTAATCTGAGTTTTTCGCACAGCAGGAGCATACTCTTCAAAAATGAAAAATGAAAACTAATAAATCATAATAAGTCATCAACGAAACTAAAATTTGTCATTGAAATTTTAAACTCAAAAAATGTTCTTGCTCACTGACTTTTTATATTTTTTAATATGATATGATGTAAATGAAACAGCAGGCTTTGATTTTCCAGGTAAGTAACTTTTAATCCTTAAGTCAAATGTTTTTGTATTTATTTACTAAAAGCTGACAGACAAAACATTTGAAATACAGCATTTCTCTTTTCAGATACATCAAAGCATTAATTACGGTCAAATACAACTAAACAAGATAGTTCGGGTAAGTAATCAGTTACAAATGACATCTGTAGATCTTAATTCCGCAGTTTCACAGTTGAGTTATCAGGGCTTGTAACCTGTCAGTCATCTATAACATTGCATTCTATGCTAACTGTAGCATTTATACATTTACAAAATTATATCCACTATGGTCTTAACTTTTCAAAAATAGATGCACATCTTATATAAAACTGAAGCTTATTTTACAGCCTGTACAGAATCCACATAGCAAACCAATCGTGTTTCCATGTTTTATTAATACGATGCATAGAATTCCATAAAGCACTTAGAATTCAGGTTGCAGTATATACTGTCAAGGATGGATTCATATCACTTCATTGACACTAGTAAATTCCCCTAACACTGACAACTGAGCACGGTCTGACAAATGAAAGTAAAACCTAGAAAAAAATGAAACAAGAATTTTTGGAGGGAGTATGCTCCCATTACTTATGTATATTAACTCCACAGATACACAACTGCCACAGTTGCTGCCATATTCCTTAATAAAACTCCCTCCCACTTCTGCAACTTCTCACAATTGACTCCCCTCACTCACTCTTGCCCCCCCCCAAAACCAAACTGCATTATGGAGACCATTCCGTCTCCATTTTTGCACCCTGACTTTGGCAATCCTCCTCACCCCTGTCACCTAAAAGAAATCTCCTCTTTTGACACTTTTCAGAACACAATTCAAAAAACACCTCAATCAAAAAATCTGTCAACAGGTGCTTTCCCACTGCACACATCACCTTACTTTCCCCCTTAGCCACATCACTTCTACCTCCACATGATGCATATATCCCACATTTACTTCTAAAATTAATCCACATTTGTTTTGCTCCTTTGTTAATTTTGCTCATTGTTTCAATTGTCTGCTGGAATTTGTACCTCCTGCAATTATTCCATATCTGTAAATTAATTCTGCCTGATTTTTTTGAGAATTTCTTCCCCCACGCTGTGCCTGCAAATGGTCTGTTGTGATCAGAATCTTACTCTAAACAAACTTAATTATAGAATGACTGCCCATTACTATTCAAAAATGAGCACACTGATTGGACAGCCCAACCAGGATGCAAGTTGTAAATCATCATATACCAACAGAAAAAAGTGCAGATGCTGAAGTACCATTGAGCAGCCAGACTTTCTAGTGGCATATGCTTAGGAAACAGAGAAAAATACAAGAAAAATCAGGTACATTTTCCAAAATTAAAAAACAGAAACATACCTGATTTTCCTTGTATTACTGTGCTGTCCCTACTAATGTCTCAGCAGTCATACCTCTCAACCATCCAGATTTTCGGAGTGTCCAGATTTTTGCCTCATAGTTGTGGTCTGGTCCTCATAAAACTGAAGTTTTCTGGCAAACCACTAGAGACTGAAGTCATTAAATAATGACAGACATTTGTGGTTCAGACTTCATAGCCTTCAGAAAATGCATGCAAACACAAAACCTCTTAATTCAGCAACTTTCTAAGTTTATAAAAGCAATATTTAAAAATCTGTCCCTATTTTTAGACCTTTTCCCTTCCACTACATTGAGCTTTGTCCAATTTCCTGCTGAAAAAAAAACCAACAATGGAGATTCCCTTTTCTCCACTGCTTCTCCTGCACTGCCCTGATGTATTGTGCAGGCATGAAAATGCAAGTCCCATATGCATGCACAGTACATCAGTAAACAAGGAAGAATGCTGAGGAACATTAAAGTGCCCTTATACAAAGACATTTAAAAAGAGCAGCACCAAAGATATTTGAAGAGAAATACAGCCAAAGGAATCCAGACATGGAAACTTTATAATTCAAGAAATAACAAAGCAAAGAGGAAAAGTAGAAAAGGAGATCAGTAATGGAGAAGTTAAACAACTAGAAACTGAGGTTATGGAGTACCTGCAAAGTGAAGGATTCGGTGTAGAAAATCAAATTCACAACAAGATAGCACTATGGATATCCAAATTAAGAGGAAACCAGTAGAACAGGAAGCAATTGGTCAGGCGCCATACATAGATAATTTGGAGCCATCCACAGGAAACCAATATAAATGTTCTTTTGAAGCTAGACAACAAGGGAGGGAAGAGGAAACTGTGGAAACTCTGATGCAGTCAACGTTGAGGAGTGATAGGCCAGTGAGTTCCCATATGACAGTGCAACAGATGGCACGGGATGAAACTGAAGTAAATGTGCCACAGGAACATGTTATAGAACTGTAGAACCTTCTATAGTATGCCCACAGGAAATGGAATACAGGGAATGTGACCTCAGTTTGGAAGAAAATGAGCGAAGAGAAGAGTTGCTTGATTTAGTAGGCATAGACAAATATATCAAGAGCAATGAAAGAAATAGACTGAAGAAGGTTAATAAAACCCAAAAAGTCAGAAGTCTGATAAAACAAATGAACACAGTAATTAGGACTTTTCACAGAGATCCATGAGATATAGCAGAAGTAAACAAGATATATTACTGTGCAGCTAAATTAATAACTGATAAAGTTCAACCACAAGAAAACAAAGTAGTGAGGGAAAGGAAGGAGAGAAATCGAATACCATCATGGAAATATCGAATACAGAAAACTATAAAGCAGTTAAGACAAGAAGTGTCACCATTAGAAGACTATAGAAGAGGGAACAGATCAACAAAAATACTAAGACAGATGTGATAAAAGCCATGCACAGTATTAGAACAGACCAGGATCTATCATGCACTATCATAAATAGCAAACTAAAAATATGAGCACAGGTGGAAAAACTTAGAAGATACAAAGATAAATTTGAAGGAAAAGTACAAAATAAGCAATTTATTGATGACCCAAAAAAGTCTTATAGAGAATTGGGAAGCAAGCTAAAAGGAATTGAAAGACCACCAAAAAAAAGAAGAAACAGATACATTTTGGAGAAATATCCATGAAGATCCTGTGGAACATAACAAATATGCTAAACGGATAGAAGAAGTTAAAGAAAGAATAAGAAGTTTAAAGGTGCAGGATATGAAATGGGATGAAGTAACAGGCAAAGGGATTGAAATAAAGTTAACAAAAGTTAACAAAAGCCTCTAATTGGAAAACCCCAGTCCCAGATGCAGTACCTAACTTTTGGCTAAAAGTATTAACATCTTTGCATGAAGATTTAGCCATCAGTAAGAACTATTTATATGCGCACCCCGAACAGACACTTACCTGGCTAACAACAGAAAAAACAATGCTCCTACTTAAGAGTGAAATTGCAAGCTACCAAAAAAATTATAGACCAATGACATGCCTTCCAACGACATATAAACTATACACGGGAATTGATGAAGACAGATTTATAGTCATTTAGAAGAAAACTTAATCATGGCAATAGAACAAAAGGACAATAAAAGAAAGTCATATGGAACAAAGGATCATTTGTTGTTAAATAAAATCATAGTGGAGAACTGTATAAAGGGAAAGAATCTAAGTATGGCATGAATTGACTACAAAAAAGCATTTGATAGTATCCCACATTCATGGATAAAAGAGTGCTTAAAAATGTATAAGATACATCTTACACTGATCAACTACAATACAGTGACAATGAAACAGTGGCAGACCACTCTGCAATTAAGCCATGATAAAGGACAAATTATTAATCCAGGGATAAAGATTCAAAGGGAGATATTACAGGGTGACTCTTAGTCCCCGCTGCTATTCTGCCTTGCTCTTAACCATCAAACTGTCTACTTAGGTTAGGCCATGGCTATAATTTGGCTCCTAGAAAACAACAAAGTATAAAGACTTCTCATCTTCTCTTTGTCAATGATTTAAAACTGTATAGCTCATCAGACAAGGAACTGAAAGCACAACTGCAAGTTGTCAAACTTTTTCAGATGATTTAAGAATGTAATTTGGTCTTGATAAATGTGCAAATGCAAACTTTAAAGCAGGAAAACTGCAACACCAGGAAAACATCAGTTTGGGACAACAATGTGATACAAAAAAAACTTGAGCAAGAAGGGGTATATAAATATTTGGGAATTGATGAAGGATCAACAATGAGACATGAACAAATGCAAATAAAACTTAGTAAGGAATATTTCAGAAGACTCAAATTAATCCTGAAAACAGTGCTGACATCTAGGAACAAAATCCAAGCTATAAACCAACTTAGAGTTTTGGAGTGATTGACTGGCGCCAAAACATGCTGGATAGATAAGAAGGATGCTTCATGCTCACCAAATGATTTATAAAAATCACTGCATACCAAGATTATATATTCCCTGCTCTGAAAGAGGGATGGGCCTCCTTGAAATTGATTACATGTATAGATCTGCAATTGTGGGACTCCATACATATCTGCTGACTTCACAACACCCAAATGTAGTGAAAGTTTTCAAACATGTGGAGAATAAATCAAAGATGACTTATCTGCTTAATATAGCAGAAGCATGTTGGTGTCAAGCATGGATGGAAATCAAACTAGAAGTAGCTGGCTGGCTATCAGGTCATTACCCCCAAGAAACCCTACTACTCAGAGATTTTAACATAGACTGGGGCACCTGGTCCTCAAAATCCCCATCTACCCATATCAACCTGCATGCATTCACACAGATCATATCCACCCCTACCATGATAGACAAACCCAACCAAAAAGAAAGCATACTTGACTGGGTACTCATAAATAGTCACCCCCAACTATACACCACTGGTACTCTCCCCGACAACCTAAGTGATCACCTTCTCACTTACATTATTAAGCACAAAGCCATTAATCCCCAACAACTCTCACTCAGAAAAGTTAGAAACAAAAAAAACTTTGACCCTGCCAAATTCCAAAAGGAACTTAAATTATGCAACTGATCCACTCTTAAACACCCCCCCCCCTTAGAGGAAGCAGTTGTATACTTTAATAACAAATTTCTTGAGATCCTAGATTTGCATGCACCTGCTCATTTAAAGAAAACAAAAGCAAAAACTGCACCATGGCTTTCTAATGAGACTAGACTCAAAATGAGCTGCAGAAACAAACTATGGGCTTTATGACGTTTTACTAAAGACCCCCAACATCAGATTAAATACAGGCAATCTAGGAATGAAACTAAAAAATCCATCTTGCAAGACAAAAAACAATACTACTACCATTTACAGACAGTGAATCAAAATAACCCTCAGAAGTCTTGGGCAGGTTTGAATAAACTACTTCATCCTGGACAAACTTCTATCCCCATCCCAACTGCTACTATTGATAAACCCCCGAGGATGTTGCAGATAATTTCAACTGATTCTTTACTGAGACAATTCCACCCCTAGCCAGCCAATTAGCTCCTGGTTCCCCTGGCCCGGAAAGTACTACCCCCAGTAATTTACTCTTGTTCAGCTTCCAACCAGTGGCCACATCGCTTATCCGTACCTTAATCAAAAAGTTAAAACCTACCACACTCTCTGCTGATCAACTCCCCGCCGAGTATCTTCAAAAATCAGCTGATGCTATTGCCTACCCAGTATCAATACTAATTAATCGTACCATTGCAGAAGCTAAAATTCCCACCATCTGGAAAATATCTTACGTAATCCCACTACATAAAGGTGGCAGCTCTACTGAATTGTCCAATTATAGGCTAATAGCCATACTCTCTCCACTTACAAAGATTATGCATTGGGAGGGTGGCCTAATGGTTAAGGTGTTTGCCTTACAAACACAAGGTACAAGGTTTGAGTCTCACAAGGGATAATTGGCTAGGCTCAAAATGGCTCGCAAGGGCAGTTAGCCTAGTACTAACCTATGAAATAGACAACTCATGCACCACCTAATCCAGAATCACCTCATGACAGATACCCAACATGGCTTCCATCCACACCACAGTACTACTTCAGCCCTACTAGCTTTTACCAACACCATTAACCAGAATTGCAACAACAATCACTTATCCTCTATCCTGTTCTTGAATCTTTCCAAGGCATTTGACATGGTTGACCACCAACTTTTAATAAATACCCTACAAACATTCTGCCTAGATACTTCAGTCCTTCAATGGTTTAAATCCTACCTGAATGAAAACTAGCATTCTGAACAACATTTGATACTAAATGCCAAAAAAACTAAAATGCTGTTATTTTCACCAACGCAAAGGTCTCCTGCTTTTACCTTAACCATAAATACTAATGATGGAACAATAATCTCCCCTGACCCCTCTACAAAACTATTAGGTGTCATTATAGATAACAATCTAAAATTCGACCTACATGTAAACCATTTGATCAAAACCATCAACAAAAAACTAGGATCACTCTACAGAATAAAAGCCTTCCTAACCCCTCCAGCCAAAATTGTCATAGCTCACTCTCACCTCCTCTCAACATTTCTGTATGCATCCCCTCTACTCTCTAATCTAAACAAGACTGTACTTAACAAACTCTCATCCTGTTATAACCACCAGGTTTGCCACTGGGCTACCTTTTAGGACACATCATTGCATCAATCTTAACCAGCTTGGGTGGCTTGAATTACCCAGTCTAATCCAGTATAACCAACTGATCATGGTTTATAAAATCCTTTATAATCTGGATAATACTCCATCATTTAAAAATCTTATCACCCCTTATAACAATCTGTGACTTCTTCAATCCTCTAACAGACTACTAATTCAGACTAACAAAATTAACAGTGGTGACTCTCTCTTTGCAAACTCTGTAAGCAGATCCTGGAACTCATTTCCAGCTGACATTAATTTACTTCCTCCCTAGGTCAATTTAAAACTAGACTCAAACAACATCTGGCACTAAACTAGCTATGTCATTGTAACAAGCATGGCTAACTCTACTCTAGAATGTGTAAAATCTATTAATCAGCTTACCATTTTAAATTACCCTGACACTCATCAGGAATTAACTCTAACCTATGGAATATGTTTATTCTTCATTGTTTATGTACTCTTTGTCAAAACTATATTTTTAACATGTTTTAAAAGATTCTTGATTGTTTGTGTACTCTTTGTCAAAACTATATTTGTAACATGTTTTAATGTTTCTGTGTACCTTGGAGCTTATCTCCCCAGGCCTCCGCTGAAAATAGACATGCATCCAGTTGGACAATCCCAGTCAACAAATGTAAAATAAATAAAATAAAATAAATAAGTAGATAAAAATCAGGCAACAACTGAATGTGCCAAAAAATAAAAGAAAGAATAAAAGGTGAAGGACCAGATGAGAAGGCAAGAAATGTGGAAAATGCATAAATATAGTTGCAAGTATAGAAAACTTCTGGAAGAACCTCAAGTTGATCAATAACGAATGCAGGAATGGTTAATTCAGACCAAGAGATGAAAGGTTAACATTGGCGGCACAAGATAGTGGGCTACACACACATTGGTTTACAAAGTCCATTGAACATGTGGCAGAAACAGACAAATGTAGGTTTTGCAATTCAGAAATGGAAACAGTTGCACACCTCGTTGCTGGTTGCGACACACTAATGGCAGAAGGACTGTATACTGAAAGGCATAATAATTGTGCAAGCATTATGGTACTGAAGTGGCTGAAAAACACTGGAAACATGAGCCACAAAGCATCACAGACAATGCTGAAGTCTACATCACATGGGATCATCCATTAACAACAATTCAAAAGATAGATGCTAGAAAACTGGATATAGTTTCCCAAGAAAAGAAGACAAAAGTAGCCTTGATCATTGAAATCGCCATACCCAGTGACTACAGTGTCCTGCATACATAGAGAGACAAAGTTATAAAATATCAGGATTTGCAGGCAGAAACGAGACCAATGTGGAAGAAAGACACCCATACAGTTTCAATAGTAGTAGGAGCAACGGGACTTATAAAAAAGAGTCTACAATCACATTTAGATATGCTACCAATACATGTAACATCATACAAATTTCAGAAGGAGTCATTACTGGGCACACTGAAGGTGCTGCAAAGAGCACTTTTGTCTGACATCAAAGAGTGAAACAATACTAATTTCATGAACTTTAATCATACTTTGACTTAGGAACAGGGTCCATTCCAGTCATGGTATTAGAAACCCAAAAGACTTGGAGAAATTAAAAAAAAGACATTATTTAAGAAAGGTAAGTAATTTCTTAAATAATGTCATTGTATAATAGCAGTAATCCACTCCTGTTTGTCAGTGTATCAGGATTTAACCCAGTTGGCTTTGTTTAATCACTCGAGCTTTACCCTTGTGATTAAACCACACAAACTGTGAGAAACTCCTGATATACCCACACACAGTCATGGATTATTGTTTAAATGACCAGCTGTGGACTAAGGGCAAATACTTTCTAAAGGCAACACCCACACCAAATAGCTTCTTCATCACTGCAATAAAAATAACTTAAACATATTTTAAAAACACTTTTCTCAAAATAGACTAAAATTATCAGTTAAATAACAGGAAATGAATACAAAATATAGAAAGACACTTAACAAAACATAATATGAACTACTAAAATCAACAATCCCCATTCCATCCTGTTAATCAGGATCTTGTCGATACTGTTTTACTATTACGAGATTCTAGACAGTGGAATTTGATAAGAAAACATTGTCCCTTCAAAAAGTGAAACAATAAAAATCAAACCATTCCAGATCTTATACATAAGACATATTTTTCTATAAAATGTCTCGTATGACACAGATTACAGATTGCTTCTTAAGGATGGTGTTGCACTCTGCAGAGTATCATCCTTAGGACGAGACTTTAAACTGAGAGCCCATCTGCCAGAGTTGTTGGTAACTCAAGTGAATGCAAAAGATCCCATGGCACCTAGCAAAAACAGTAGGGGATGTTCCCCAGTGTCCTGGCTAAATTTCCCCTAGTAATATAATTATCACCTTGGGTCTTCACTGAAAAGAGCATATTAGCCTAGTGGGACTAATGCAGTAAATGAAAGATAAATAAAATAAATAAAAATACGTTTTTTCATTTTAGAATATACTCTTACAACAGTACTGGAGCCGTTCCAATTTACCTAGGTCTGTTAATGAATAAAACATACTACCTGTAAGCATAGCTCTCAATCTCTTAGCACAAAAGATCTGGGCAAAGCCAAAAATAATGGGTGGACAAACGCCAAGCATAGCGACAAATTTTAAATACTGCTCTTATAAACTTAGAAAGTTGCTATAATAAAAGGGTGTGTGTTACCATACATTCTCTGAAGGGTATGAAGTCTGAAACTGAAATGCCTGTCATTATTTAGTGAATTCATTCCTCACTGATTTGCCACAAAAAAAAAAAAAAATCATATATTTTATGAGGAACAGACCAAAAATGTGAGGCAAAAATCTGGACATTCTGCAAAAATCTGGACAGTTGAGATGTATTGCCTGTAAGTAAAATACATATCCCTAAAAATGAACAATTAACTGAAAAATTGCATATAGTCAAGTCCCATCTTCTACAAGCACATGAATCAAAGTAACTCAAATTTATAAACATTAAATCTTGTTTATTCTCCAATCAGCAGACTGCAACCTATCACAAGACCCCTAACTCCTCCCACCTGCATGTTGAATCACTGCAGTCAGTGGTGCACGCAACACAGAATGCATTCAATGCATGCAGACTTGCAAAATATATAAATGAGAACGGTATTAATATTATAAAATGGCATACTTTTAAAAAGGTAAGACATTTTCTAAATAACTCTATTTTACAACAGAACTACAGAAAAACAGAGATGCAATTGAGTCACTTATTTAACTATGAAGGGGGTCTAGTGTGATCAGCTGTGTCCCCAGAGCAAAATAACAGCCTGCACTATGCGTAAAATAAACCTTAGTAGTTGAGCAAAGTCAATTTCATAAACAATCATCAAAACACAGAAACAGTTTTCCTCCTTGTAGTCTCATGGCTGTGGATGCCTAGCATTTTGTGATTGCCCTGGGTGTTGGTGTGAGCCTGAAGAAAACACATCTGAATTGGTAGAAACTGGTACTCATCTGAAAGTGAAGGAACTTTCCAGCGTACTTTCTGATCTTAATGGGAATTAAATGTCCTAAAGGTCTAAAAGGCACATCCAATCTCATCTGGGTGGCAGATATAGAACTGACTGAAGTGTGACTATGCAGAAGGACTCTCTGAGAATGAATGCTTATGTCTTAGGTTGCTTACTCCCACATGGACTATGACCGTGTCATATTGGTACTTGTGGTTTAAAGACCTAAGTGCATGCATGATCTGCTGGATCCTGGCTATGGACAGACAGCTCACTGTGATCTTCTCCTTGTTTAGCCTGGCAAGGGAGACATCAGTATGTCTTACAATGGAATACCCAATAATTACAATGTTTAGCTGTGTGATGTGTTATGGGCTTGGAATCAGGTCTACTATGAGTTTCAGAGTTATGTGTTGTGTGAGGTGCTGTCTTTTTTGAGTGTGCATGGCCCACTGAGAGATGCTTTTAGGAGAACTTGAAGGTTTGGTTAAATTACAAGTTAGGACTTTCACATATGTAGGACTATATGTTTGATCCTTAGTGCTGGCAGTGAGAACTGACAATCTGGTTTGCATTTTTCGTGTGTGTATATGTGAGAGCTTTGCCTCCAGTGACATTGTACATCTACACCTCTCACACATTGTGTTTCTCTATTCTAAAATTAAATGGTTGTCAATGAACATGAGGCAGTTACTACACTGCCTCATGATCCCCATATCCGCCAGGCCAGAAACAAAGATGACAGGGAAGCACCTATCCATTATAAGAGATCCTTTGTAGATGCGAAGGAGTAGGGGAGAGTCACTTAAAGGTCTATGTGAGAGTGTTTAGTAGTATACTGTTAAATGATCTACAGTGCTGTTGCCCTCTGTGCAAATTGACAGCTCTTCGAGTAGCTATAAACAGTGGGAGACTATGGAGAATGTTTCCTATAGAGGATTATAAACTGGAGAGGCTTGCTTATATACAATGCACGGATAACTGTGTTTGAGCAATATGCAAACACAAGGCTTTTATACCAGCAGGATGAAAGAATTTTACACAGTTAAGCACTCAAGTCAATCAGGTAAATACACAATAAGCCTTTCACCAGCAGTTCCCAAATGGTATGCGTTAAATCAGCCTTCTGCTCCCACCAGAGTGCAGAAAAACCCTCTTAATGTAAAATGAACTGGTTTTAAGCTCAAGTGCAGTAACAAATGAAGGCATACCTCAAGCAATATCAGAAATTCTTTGAAATAAGTTCACAAACCTATGAAATATTCACAAATACAGAAAAAAGTGTGCAAACATAGGAGAACTTCTACAAACATTGAAAAACATTTCAAAATGTAGATATATTCTGGCAAACTTAGGACATTGGCAAACTGAGAACAGCTTTTGCAGTAACAGAAGTGGTTAGGACTCAAAACTGAATAATTACTGACAGAATGTAGTACACGTGGTCAATTGTTTGCTGTTGGAAGTCTGGTAATGAATGTCAAAGTAGTTGCTGTGGGATACTATACCAAACCAGAAATCCATTAATAGTAGAATATATCTTAAATTAGCACAGAGGCCTATTCCTGTGTGCTGCTTCCTGTGCCCAGGGTACAGCATCTGATTCCTGATGTCTTCATCTGCTTACTGTATGACTGAGCAAGTCACTTAAGTAAACAGTGCTCCCGATTCCCACCTGAAAAGTGATGATTTGTCTAGTGGGTTTAAAATGTCAACAAACAGGTAAAATAAAAAAATGTTTGGAAGTTTTGGAGTTTGTCATCTTAGAAAGTGTATGCAAAGGAGCCCCCCCCCCCCTTCATAGAGGTTGGAGGATTTGCTCCTCAATGCAAGTGATGAATTTCAGTTCAATTGGTAGTCCAAATAAAACAGACTTTCATAAAAATGATTTACCAAGTGTACTACATTCTGTCAGGAATCATTCAGTTTTGAGAAGTAGCTCTACAGTATCTCACTGACCAGCTCTGAGTTAACTCAATAATCCAGTCTTAAGCCTACAAATTTATCTAGAAACACGGCATGAAACGCTTCTATGAAGGACAGTTTACCTCTTTGGTGGGGTTTCAAGCCTTTGCTTTCTCACATTCTCTCCTGATATTCAAAAGCAGGACAACAGACTACTGTTTGATCAAGGCTATGGAACCTCCAAGAATCACTGATCGCATGTTGGTGAAACTTCCCAAAGGTTCCGCTGGTGTACTGAATTGTGCAATACATCAGAAGGTGATCAAGCGTGACACAGTTACTGAAGATCACTGCTTGCTATATTCAGTGTCTGTCAATGGTGAATGGTCGAGGGTCAGTAAAAGGCTGTGAATCAAGCTAGTACAATAGCACGGTCTTCCTGCGGAAGGCACTCTGAATGTCTGACTGTACAGTACCGGGAGAAGGACATGCACATTCTAAACCTGCACCATCCACATTGTCAGCAACGATTAATTTCTTGCAGTAGGTCCACATCTGGTTAACAAAACCAGTACAAAAGTATGGCTCTAGAAAACAAACTAATCCAATTTAGAGGAAACAGTGTCACACAAACTAAGGACTTGGTAACCCTGATACAATTAAGGGCAATAAAACTAAATTAATTTCTAAACCCAGATATTTACAAGATGATTTAGGCTGACTATCTAAATTAATCAGCACATCAAACACCACAAGCTAAAAAGAAATTACTCTCTGTCTAAACAGTTCAGTTTTTTCACCAGAATAAGGACTGATCACTGCTTATGTCACAGTACTATCTCTAGTTACTAACAACTTCCTTACAGTGACTATTCTCACTATAACAACAGTACCATACCTCTCAACCTCTTAGTGCAAAAAAATCTACACAAAGTCTAAAATAATGGGGGGGCCATAGGCCCAAAAATAGGGATAGATTTTAAATATTGATCTTATAAACTTGGAAAGCTCCTAGAACAGCAGGAGTTGTGTCAGCATGCATTTTCTGAATGATATGAAGTCTGAAACTCAAATGGCTGCCATTATTTAGTGACTTTAATCCTCAGTGTAGTTTGCCAGAGAAACACAAATTTTATCAGGAAAAAGACCAAAAAAAATGAGGCAAAAATCTGGACAGTCTGTGAAAATCTGGAGAGTTGAGAGGTATGAACAATACTATCTCTAGTTACTAACAACTTCCTTACCATGGCTATTCTCACTATAACAACAGTACTATCTCTAGTTACTAACAACTTCCTTACCATGGCTATTCTCACTATAACAACAGTACTAACTGTAGTTACTAACAACTTCCTTACTGCGACTATTCTCACTACAACAACAGTACTATCTCTCATTACTAACAACTTCCTTACCATGACTATTCTCACTATAACAACAGTACTATCTCTAGTTCTATAAACTTCCTTTCTGTGACTATTCTCACTATAAGAACAGTACTATCTCTTGTTACTAACAACTTCCTTACTGCGACTATTCTCACTACAACAACAGTACTATCTCTCATTACTAACAACTTCCTTACCATGACTATTCTCACTACAACAACAGTACTATCTCTCATTACTAACAACTTCCTTACCATGACTATTCTCACTATAACAACAGTACTATCTCTAGTTCTATAAACTTCCTTTCTGTGACTATTCTCACTATAAGAACAGTACTATCTCTTGTTACTAACAACTTCCTTACTGTGACTATTCTCACTACAACAACAGTACTATCTCTCATTACTAACAACTTCCTTACCATGACTATTCTCACTATAACAACAGTACTATCTCTAGTTACTAACAACTTCCTTACCATGGCTATTCTCACTATAACAACAGTACTAACTGTAGTTACTGACAACTTCCTTACCATGGCTATTCTCACTATAACAACAGTACTAACTGTAGTTACTAACAACTTCCTTACTGCGACTATTCTCACTACAACAACAGTACTATCTCTCATTACTAACAACTTCCTTACCATGACTATTCTCACTATAACAACAGTACTATCTCTAGTTACTAACAACTTCCTTACCATGGCTATTCTCACTATAACAACAGTACTAACTGTAGTTACTAACAACCTCCTTACTGCGACTATTTTCACTACAGCAACAGTACTATCTCTCATTACTAACAACTTCCTTACCATGACTATTCTCACTATAACAACAGTACTATCTCTAGTTCTAAAAACTTCCTTTCTGTGACTATTCTCACTATAACAACAGTACTATTTTGTTTCTAACAACTTCCTTACTACTACTATTTATGCTATAACAACAGTAAGAACAACTTCCTTACCGTGACTATTCTCACCATAGCAACAGTACTATCTCTAGTTAATAACAGCTTCCTTCCTGCGACTATTCACACTGTAGCAACAGACTGAACAACTTCCTTACTGCAAAAATTCTCACTACAACAACAGTACTATCTCTCATTACTAACAACTTCCTTACTGTGACTATTCCCACTATAACAACAGTAATATCTCTAGAAAATATTAAGATGCAACCAAATACCCTAAGCACATTCAATGACTGATTATGTTCAACTTTTGTCACAGGATTCTTTATTGAATTATGGGAAGCCATTTTTGGTGTTAGGAAAGAGACTATCAAGCCTATTTTTATATTCTGTCAAATGCTTTTAAATGATCACAGAACCGTTCATATTTACAGTGATCGAACATTCCCATACCTCAAGAGCTCTGATTGGCCATTTGTATTTATCAATACTTTAATTTGGCTCATGTATAATAAGACATGTTCGGTTTTCCGATCTTATGCTCACATTTTCCTAAACACATGGACCTATTTAATTTCACAAGGCTATATAGAAAGCTCTTATAGCTTTCTAAAGAAAGCTTATTAATGATGAAGTATTGATTATCTTTTATATTCCACTAAATGCTCTCAAACGGCCATTGAACGATACATTCTCAAATGGCCATTGAATGACACATTCCAACAGTGATTGGTTATTTCCACATTCTGAGAGTTTTGATTGGCCACTTATATTTTTTAACTCCTTTACCTGGCTCATGTGTAATGAGATATGATCGGTCATTCGATCTTATGTCCATGCTTCTTAATACCCATGGACCCATCAAATTTCCAATTATAAAATTATACAGAAAGTACTTAGAGTTTTTTAATGATGCCTATTATTAGTGAAATACTGAATACATCAGATGAAATTATTAAGTTATGATTATTCTTAGATCACAAGAACTATAGAATATGGTCATGTATATATTAGAAAGAAAATAATTTGTGGTGGATCAACGCTGACGCCTCAAAAAGGACAAGAAACATACACTAGTATTGATATCGTCAAGTTTTAAAGAATAACCACTGATTAGACTACATCAAACATGATTGGTGTTTTTTGCACTTTGAGAGCCCGGATTGGCTATTTTTTTCTCTCTTGAATTGTTTTAAAGAGAGATATGACTATGGGTTTGCTTGAGCCATTTGCTTTTCTTATCATTTCCGTCTCTTTAAGACATTTTAGTTATGCGAACAGCATGAAAATACAATCACCAATTATTTTTGTACATGACATTGATATCGTAATAGTAGATTAACGCCGACGCTTCAGAAAAAGGAACAGTAATTATGATTGGTGGCTTCTCCATTTTGAGAGCCTGGATTGGCTATTTTTCTTATTCAATCGATGTAAAGAGAGATATGACCAGGGGTTTGACTAAGTCATTTGTGCTTTTTTTATAGTTTTCATTTTGCTAAGACAATTTAACTATGCAAATAACATGAGAATACAACTACTAGTTATCTAGTTATTTCTACATGTCATTCTTATATGGCATTGTATAGTTGACTCACTTATTATTAAATCATACTGAGATCAGCTATTGCCGCGTTTTGAAAATTTCAATTGGCTATACACTTCAGCTAATTTGCATCCAATATAGGAACTGGATTCTAAAGTAGTTAGTAGGTGTATTACTAACAAACGCAAGCTATTGGTCTTACATATGTAAAATAGATGGAACGATTTCAAAGGCAATTGGTTTAAATTATTCTTATTGCTCTTGGATTGGCTGGTGAATTCTTACTTAAGCCAACAATTGTCCCATATTTTATCACGATCTGAGGAAGATTTAATTGAAAGCGCTTATCTTTTGTTAAGAAAGGGACGTTTTTTGCATTGCTTACAACTTGTTTTCATTAAATCCGTTTTAAGAAAGCTTTTTGTTTATGGACTTTTTTTAGATATATCAGCACCTTCAAAGGACATCAGCCTTGGTGAATTTACTGCCATTGTTTTTGTTGTTGCTGCTCTTTAGACAGTTCACCGCAGCAGTGAGGAAATCTATTTTCTGCTTTTGTTTTGTTTATTTTCCCACTGCATATGGCTAATGATACTAAAAACACAAGGAACAAAGGGAATTTTGCCAGCTTGGACTTTATCCATGGGACTAATATTAGTAATGTAGAAACCAGTTTGAACTCTTTATTGAATCTACAGTTTGATTCCAATGATGTGAATGCAGTAAACAACACACCTGAATATGTGGATAATTCCAATTTTGATGCAATATTCAAAGATGTTGAAACTGTGGCATTCAAGTTAAAAAGACTAACTTGGCAACGATATAATTTAGAAGCATGCCTGCATCATCGAGTTATACCTAGGGGCATGTGGGTCACGTGTATGCCCAGTTACGGGAATCAGCATCCTGCTTTGTTAGCAAGCTGGCAAGCCATTAATCTTGAAACTAGTTTTCGATACATAAAGCTCCTTTTGGAATATTTTAAACCAGAAGAAGATAAGATTGTTCCACAGATAAAAGAGAAACAGGCTGAATTAGAAAAAGTAAACTTAAAAAACTTAGGTAAACAAGTTGGAAACTTTGCAATTTAATTTAAACATCTATGAATCCAAGATAAAGGAACAGAAAATTAAGAAACTAAACAGGGATGTTTTGGACTTCAAGCATGGGCGGATCTTTGAGTGGCCTAGAGAGGAGTACATAGGAGAACAAAGATTCCATCCTTTACCCAATAAAAGAACTAATCCAGTAACCACCTATAACTCCACAGTAACACCATCTACAGATGATGAGAACCAATTTATTAATCCTGTTCTGCAAGAACAACAAGTTGATGCCTTGGATACCAACGTAGCGAATGCATCAGGAATTACCACCTTAGGGGCCATACCAAAGAAAAATGGAACACATCTCCCTTTAACTGCAACTTTACCGATTGTTTTGAAACAAAATCAATACAAAAATCACAGATCACAGAGTCAAGATCGAAAGAGGAAGAAATCACCCATGTAAATGGATCACTGGTAGTCAACATTTCTAAGCATGTCTTAAATTCTGCTGAGCAGTCAATCTTGCAGAAAGGCTTAACCTTTATTCCTGCTTTTAGATCAGACTTAGATGAATTTGTCACAGATTTAAAATGCTTTGGACGGAATGTGAAGCTAAAAAGTATATTTGGAAACAAACAGGAGCAAAATAATAAATTAAAAAAAAAACAGTACTTTCGTACCAGTTAGTCATCCGGCAGTTGAATTATTCACCAGACTTTGCAGCAATGAAGGTGAAAAGTTGAGAATGGATCCCCACACCAAACATTATAGGAATATCACACTTGCAGAGAAAGAAGCAATACATCGCTTACAGCGAAATAATGATATCATCTTGAAACCAGCTGACAAAGATGGAGCCATAGTGGTGATGGATTTTACATGGTATTCAAATAGGATGGGAAATGTGTTAAAAGACTCCAAAACATATACCAAAGTTACACCTTTTATGGTAAACCAGGCTATAAACAAAGTTAATTCTTACATGAATGACATGCTCCTACAAAGACAAATTGATATGGAGTTATTTAATTTTTTGGATATTCCTAAGCCTACCATTCCAAGCATCAATGGACTTCCCAAGATACATAAAGATATTTCAAATCCACCGCTACGTCCTATAGTTTCAGGTCAAGGTTGGGTTACTGAAAATATGTCCCTATTTGTGGAAAAAGAATTAAGAGAACTCCTAAGTTCATATGAAACAGTTCTAAAAGACACGGATGATTTCTTAAACAAACTAAATACTACTTCTCTGAAGTACAGGCCAACACTAAGGGACTCTGGCTAACAAAGTTCGCAGATGACTGCAAACTGGGAGCCATTATTGAATCCCCAAATTATGTGGATTCTCTACAAAAGCGTCTTACAGAAACAGATGCTTGGTGCCAGAGCCATGGGCTCAAGCTCAATGCCAAGAAATGTATAGTTATCCCTTTGGGAAAAAAACATGTACCCGTGAATTACCACATAGGTGGCAATACACTAAACACCGAAAGTGTGATAAGAGACTTAGGGACACAGGTGGACAGTGGTCTCACCTTCAATAACCACATCGCCACAACAGTCAAGAAATCCTTCTATGTGGCACATCTCATCACTAAGGGCTTTTCATCCAGAAAAAAGGAGGTCATTGTCCCACTGTACTCATCCCTCATTAGACCCATTATAGAATTCAATGCCCCATTTGGTATGTACCTCTCAAGACATCTGCAACAACTGGAAAGGCCACAGAAATACCTCACTAAAAGAATAACATGCCTAAAGCAGATGCCCTATGCCTTAAAAACTCCAGCTATACTCTGTCGCATATCGTCTACTCAGAGGCGATCTCTGCTTAACATACAAGGCCATGTCAAACCCAGAGCTGTTGGACATGCTACACTTAAAGAAATCCCAATCCCTCAGAGCCACATGCTCCAGGGATCTAAATCTTGTCATCACAATAAACAAAACATGCTGGAGGGATAGGTTCCTGACCCAGAGACTCTCCAAACTCTGGAATAGACCGCCCATACATGTCAAGCAGAGTGCCTCCTTGGCCCTCTTGAAAAGGAACCTTGACGATTGGATGGGAGAAAGGAAATTCACCCCGGGGATCATGTCAGTTGCCCGGAAGTAAATAGTGTGGGAAGAAATAGCCAAGGAATTGTTATGGCTAGGCTTGTATGGGCCCTAGGACCGATAGCCTAGTACCAGCCTATAAACCTATGAACTAACAACTTCCTTACTGTGATTATTCTCACTATAACAACAGTACTATCTCTTGTTACTAACAACTTCCTTACCATGACTGTTCTCACTAAAACAACAATCTTAACTGTAGTTACTAACAGCTTCCTTACTGCGACTATTTACACTATAGCAACAGTATGTACAACTTCCTTCCTGCGACTATTCTCACTACAACAACAGTACTATCTCTAGTTACTAACAACTTCCTTACTGTGACTATTCTCACTATAGCAACAGTATGATAACAAAAAATTATCGTACAGGCGGACAATGATTTTGAAATTGCTTTTAAAACCAATAAACCATTTTATTCATGTCGCAAACAATTTTTAATGTTTGTGACGTGAATAAAATGGTTTACTGGTTCTAAAAGCAGTTTCAAAATCATTGTCCACCTGCACGATAATTTTTTATCAGTTGATTAGTTTTTTATTATACAGTGACTGACCATTAACATTCCAAAATGTGCACAATGATTGGTCAGCCCAACCAACGTGTCTGTTGTAAATCCGAGAATAAACCAATGGAAAAAGTCCGGTCACCCAGAGTTATTTCCCTCAGTATATTCTTCAAATTTTATTTTTAGTTCTCAAAAAATAAAAGTAAAATCTGTAGTCACACAGACACAATAGAGAGGTCTGAAGAAGCAGGTAAACCAGGAAAGCGCTCACCAGTTTGTTTTTTGTATGTTTATTACTGTTATTAAAACAGTTTTTACTCAACTTCAGGCTTTTGGACATCTGTTTCTGGAATATTATTGCGTTTGGACTTAGTCTGGGTTCCTACTGAGCTTTCATTATAACCTTTACCAGAGCGGCAGTATGGACAAAATAGTAAGAAAATCAGGTACGTTATTTAAAACTAAACACAGGTACCCGATATCCCTTGGATTTTGTCCATGCTGTCTCTCTCCTACAGTTTTTTTTAATTACAAAAAAAAAAAAAAGAAAAAAGAAAAATAGAGCAACAGTGATCTTCTTTTCTCCTTTGCTTACTTTCCCGAGCATTGATGTACGGGGTATGCATGGGAACGTAAGTCCCAAACATATGCGCAGTACATCAGATAAGGCTCAAGGAAATGTCCAGCGGCGGAAGAACAGCATGTCTCCCTTATACAAAAACATTATTTAAGAAAAGTAAGTATTCTTTTCTTAAATATTGTCATTGTATAATAGCAATAACCCACGTCTGGGTGTGGGCAATGCTGGATTTACCTACGGTTGTCTTTGGTCACATGGGCTTTGACCTCGTGACCAAACCACACCAACCGTGGGTAAATCCAGCATTACCCACACCCAGACATGGGTTATTGCTATTATACAATGACATTATTTAAGAAAAAAATAGACATGGGTTATTGCTATATTGTATACCACTTTTTGTTTTATAACAGTATGAACAACTTTCCTTACCAAAACTATTCTCACTATAACAACAGTATTATCTCTAGTTACTAACAACTTCCTTATCATGACTATTCTCACTAGAACAACAGTACTATCTCTCATTACTAACAACTTCCTTACTGTGACTATTCTCACTATAACAAAAGTACTATTGCTAGTTACTAACAACTTCCTTACTGTGACTATTTGCACTATAACATAACTTTACAAACATGAATAGAAGAGCCATAGACCACTTTTCTCAGTTAACTACTCTGTAAAGCCCTAACTCTGGCAATATGCCCCAGTTACCTACCGACAAGTTCTACAAACTTCACCCCATTACCTACCACTACAAAACCCTAACTCTGCTGAACATGATCTTACTTTAGGGCAAACTTGCTTATCTGCATCTGTCCACTGCAACAGCAGAGTAAATAATAAATTTTCAGGTTACTAGCAAACCTGATATTTACAGATATCCCTTGAATAATATTGTGGGCTTCTAAGCAGTTTTGACTTAAAACATGTCAAACAAGAATAGGCAACACAATCTTCAGTATAAGTATACCCTGGATGCGGAACAATTTACCCCAGAAGCTACAAATGGCACCACTATTTTATTCATGGTTGGCAGTATTTATTAACACCCAACTATGTGCTCCTTATTCACAGCTATACTCTTAACTGTAATATGTTTAAATGTGTATGAGTCTTTATGATGTAGATTTTTCTTTCATTTCCTAATTACAACTATATATGGTACATTTTATAGTTCAACTTATAAACAATAACATGCACAATGTTTATACATAATTATTAGTCTGTACGCTGACTGCAACTTTTATTTTATTTCATTTCATTTCAATAACTGCAGTAATCCAGTTTAAGTTGATTCTTGATTGTCTTTTGAAATGAAATTATACACAACTGTATTCTCTTATTTGCTTCTTGAGTCAAGCCCAAAGAAGTATAACTGGTCAGCAGGGCAACCGAACTGTAATAAATAATTAAAAAAATGTACAGGTTTGACTCATATGATTTTTAGCATTGCAGATCACTTTCTTGAAGTTTGATCATGTTACTCAAAACTGAGTTATGCTTCGGCAATTTTCTTGTATTGAGTAATGTAACTTGAAAATGCCTAAAAATCAAACAACAAATATATTTTGCAGCAGGACAAGCCCCCAACACCCCCCACTCCATGTCGTGTGGGGGGCTTGACCCTTACACCTTCCTAACTTAAACATACAAACTGCCCACAACAGTGCAGAAGAGTGAAAAAAAAACACACCGCAGTGCAATGCTGGTTCACACAAAATAAGTTAACTCAATTTGACAAACCACAATTAAAAGAAACTGATGAAAATCTGATTGATGATTGGAGTTTTGTTAGAGTCTAGGTATACTCTGGATGCCCTGGATATCTGATCAAACACTTTTGCACTTTACTTTAATACACTTCCTTTCCTTTCATTACTCATGCCTAATAGAACATAGAGACACAAAGTCATAAAATACCAGGATTTGCAGGCAGAAACAATGGCAATGTTGAAAAAGGATACCCAGACAGTACCAGTAGTAGAAGAAGGAGCAATGGGTCTCATAAAAAAGAAGTTACAGTCATACTTAGACATGCTGCCAATACACGTAACTCCACATGAATTGCAGAAGGAGTCAGTTCTAGGTACACTGCAGATGCTGCAAAGAGCACTTTTGGCTAACATCAAAGATTAAAGCAATACTAATTTCAAAAACTTTAATCATACTTTAATTTAGGAATGGGAACATTCCCATCATGGCATTAGAAAAGTGTTGGTGAAATTAAACCGAAACTGTTGTAACATTTATATTTTCTGTTCAAAATTTATGATTCACGACTTTAATCTTTAAAATTAAATTGAATATACTATAGAAAACTGATCCATATTTCTTATAATTTAGGAAGTAAAACTCTAATTATCACCACTTGTACAGAATAACTACTTTAGAAGCAAATATAATTCATGGAGAAATTACGCAGTACCATTGGTCGTGGAAGCATATAACATTTCAAAACAGGTGCAGCAGCAACCAGGACTTCCAAAGGCTGAAATTATAATGGGATTGCCATTTGCTCTTAGAACACATTGTTCACAGAAGTATTTAAACAATCTGGTGAAATCCCAGTATTGACAACATACAAATAAGAGTTGAGTTACTGTAATCCTCTGAATGGTTTGGTTTGTTTAAAATAATTCATACACCTTTTTAATCTGTGTTTTCATGTTGTCAGATGGTACTGTAGTGTGTCCTCTTTACTTCCTGCAAATTACGGATGGTTTTGTGAAGTGGTTTTAAAGTTTCTAGCTTTGTTACACTGTTGCTTCTCAAAATGATATATCTTTTCTTAAAGAAGGCCACCCCCAGAGTGCTGGGGACTCAGAGGGGAAGCTTTAGGCAGACTTAGTCCTTGCTTCATTTTCTATGCTTTGTTCACATCTGCCAGTTTATAAAAGCAAGCTTTAAATGACAAATTGGTTGCATTCAGTGGTTATGTTTTTACTATAACTGAAGCAACTGCACTTGCTTTAAGCAGTGAAGAAACTTACTGGTGGGTGTTAACAGCCATATGCGTAAATTAATCTGTACTATCTCCAGCATGTAACGCCTGCTACAGAATGGAAATTAATACAATACTGCGCAGGTATTCAAAGAGCAACACATTCCTAAATGTGCTGTTGTATATGCGAACCATTTGGAGAAAGCTGTTTTAAATACTGAGACTAAATATAAGCATTGGACTTTGTCGGTGAGGGTGCTATATCTGCATCATCTCTGAAAAACAAAATGTCATTGCATTACCACAGGGAAGCCAACTTATAAGTCATTAATTAGTACTACAGGCAGAAGGTATACTACAGTATCACCTGAACAAACATTCAACATTAGTTCCTTCTCATTTGCGCTAAACATTACAGTAATTTCATTTTGCATTACTTTACAGAAAAAAATAATTATTAGCAGTATTAATTTCATGCAAATTTTATCTACACTTCTGTCCAGCCATTAAGTACTGCAATGCAATACTGCCAAGGAAAAATGTTAAGTCACACTTCACTGCTGTTTTCAGACATGTTGTGATGGTTATATTATCACACTCCTCCCTGCCATCATGGTATGAAGACAGAACAGCATTAAAACTGCAACTAATAATATTTACAAAAACAAAAACATTGCTGGGATGCAGGCCACATTTGGCACACGCAAGGACCCTACACTTTGAAATGTCTTGAAATCACTTTAAGAAACCTGCAGTGCTCTTTTAGCTTATAAATCATATACTTTCTTTAGTGCTAAAATACACTTAAGCTGCGGTGGTGCAGCGGTAGCGTTGTCGCCTCACAGCAAGAGGTTCTCCCATTCAATTCTAGGCTGGAGCGCCTTCTGTGTGGAGTCTGCATGTCCTCCCCGTGGTCGAGTGACATTCAAAAGACATGCGTGAATGGGTGTGCCTTCGTTGAAGGTTGGGTGTCGGGCTGGCACCACGGCACCATAAAAATCTACTGCCACTAATTAGTGGACCGGAGTTCCGCTGTGGTGACCCCTAACCCGGAAAAGCCGAAAGAAGAAGACTGAATTAAAATATAATTTGATGAGTTAATACTGATATAAACATATACCTCATTAATCTCGGTCTCAAGCTCAGCAACAGTCACAATGCCACCACTGTCAGCACATATGCCCCACCACCTAATGCTGGTGTGGATATGCCCCGACACTTAATGCTGGTGTGGTTGTGCCCTGACTCCTAATGCTTGTGTGGATATGCCCCGACACCTAATGCTGGTGTGGATGTGCCCCCTCCCACATCTAATTCTGGTGTGGATATGCCCCAACACCTAATGTTAGTGTGGATGTCCCCTGATGGGGTATGACATAATAGTTAATATGTTTACCTTACAGACACAAGGTACAGGGTTTGATTCTCACATATGAAGGGAAATTGGCTAGGTTTAAAATGGCTTGCAAGAGCAACTAGCCTAGTATGTACCTAGGAACCTAGAACCTAATGCTGGTGTGATATACACTGACACCTAATGCTGGTGTGGATATACCCCGACACCTAATGCTCTTGTGGATGTGCTCTGACACCTAATGCTGGTGTGAATGTGCCCTGACACCTAATTCTGGTGTGGATGTGCCCTGACACCTAATGCTGGTGTGGATATGCCCTGACACTTAATGATGGTGTGGATGTGCCCCGACACCTAATGCTGGTGTGGATGTGCCCCAACACCTAATGCTGGTGTGGATGTGCCCCAACACCTAATGCTGGTGTGGATATGCCCTAACACCTTATTCTGGTGTGGATATGCCCCGATACTTAATGGTGGTGTGGATATGCCCCAACACCTAATGCTGGTGTGGATGTGCCCCGACACCTTATGCTGGTATGTATATGCAGCAGTTTTTTTACTCTAACCTTGGTGATGTCTTATCAGCTCCACAAAGACAACATTACCCTTCTTGCATGACTTCTTTGCAAAAAAAAATGGATATTAATCAAATCTCTCAAATGTCGCTATCAGAAAAGTTGGGTATTAAAAACAAAATGTATTTTCATTTTGCTTCTTAACAAAAGTGTGCAACATGGTTTGGTCATCACAGTCAATATTAATACAAAAAGACTGGAAGACACCCCTGACCCAAGCTGCAACACTTTGCCTGAGCCGTTGTTTAAGCTCATGACAAAAAATATGTCCAAATCACCAGTGAAATACAAAGTGTAGATGATAGATGGACAGGCCATGGCTTCATCAGATCTATTATGAACATTCAGCTAACAGAAAAAGTGTCTGTTAACCAGGTAAGCCTATTAGGCATACAGTCCCTCTTCGGAAATGGTCTTAAACCTCTGTTTCAAACTAACAAATAGAAATAACGAAGACTGCCAAAAACTATAAAAGAATATGCAAAACTAAGTTTCAACAAGACCTTCTGTAATATCAATAACTCAGGCAATCTTCCATGTCCATAGCCAATAATAACATTACATGTAAAGGAGTACAAAACCTCCAGCCATTTAACATGTGCTGAATCCACTTGACAACATTCGATATCAACCAGACTTGTTTTCAGAAAAGTGATGTTACTGAAGCTCTGCTCATCTGGAAAAGAATAACATATTACATATGGCAAGATGGTGTTTGATGCCAGTAAAGAGCTGTATCAGCAGCTGATGTCAAACTCTTAAAGAAATATCTGATAAAAATGGTTTCAGGATACAGGGGCCCTTTATGGTGCAGATTTTCCTGGAGCTATGCATGCCTGTTCTCAGGATAGCATTATTGTCATAAAGGGAAATTAAATCATTCAAGGTAGATGGAACATGCGTTCCTAAACTGTGACCTCACTGACTGATGCCACTTTCAGTCTATTGCGTGCATGCCATGTAACAAGAACACATGCAGACCTGCCTACCACTGAAGAAATAAAATGTGCTATCAAGTAAGTCTAGAAAAACAAAAGCTGCAGGACAAGGCCTACTAGCTGCAACTTGAAGGCTGAAGAAGTGGAAATGGCAGTGAAATTATATTCTCTGACCATGGACAAAGGAGAGTTGTGTGTGTGTTTTATACCTTTTGAAAGAAAATGACTTGATAGTTATTCATATGTAGTGTTTAGATGAAGATACATGTCTGCACAGAAGGAACCACAAAATTATATAGTCAGTGACAATAGAGTGTTTATGAAACATATTAAGCTTTGGTGACAATTAAGAGTAAGCAATTCAAATAATGGTGAAAAGACAGGTGTGACCCCCCCCTCAAAAAAAAAAAAAAAAAAAAAAACACCAGTCCTGGAATTTATTTTATATACCAGGTGTAGTCATTGTTCCCTCCTTGCATTTCCAACAAAATAATTCCCAAGTCACATCCCTTAACAACATGTTACAATGTGGGCTAATTACACAATTAAAATTGCCACCCATGACTAATAACCCTTCTGATAAAGGTAAATAAGTGAATATCCTTTAAGAAAGTGTAGGGAGTCTGAATATAGACCACGTGCATTAAACTCATAGAACATCTGTGGGGGGGTCATACTTAAAATGTGACTTCCAGGACCTGTCTTAGAATCAGAAACTAAATCTCATTACTTACACGGATACATTTTTATGTATTTGAAGTACCCCCTCCCCATAATCTTAATGTCCTGTGTTAAAGAAGAGAAAAAACGGCTCCATGCACAAGCTTTCTTGAGTTTGTATTTGTTTCATTAAGTCTAATGTCTTGCAGAAAGAAAGCATCAGCTTTCAATTTGTTCAAGCTGAGTAACAGTTTAGGTATTCTAACAATGGAATACCCATCCAAACATTCCAAATCAGAATCCTTAGGTATGCGTCATCCTAAGCAAGCAAACTTCGGCTGTGTCATCTAAAACAAATGGCATATTCGGATATCCTAAATGTGTGCCTTACACATGCTCCAAGCAACCACCTGATTGAAATTAAATTAATCAATTAATAAACTAATTGGATTGCTTAAATTAGCATACGGTTGTTTCACAGGAAAAAATGCTCCATAGTCTAAACTATCTTGCATAGATAATTCCATTCAGAAAAAAGCAGCATCTTCCAATAGGCTGTAAAACCTTACCCTTCAAGCCAAATGTCATTTCTTGTGACCATAGTTTGTTAGCTATCATAAGAAGAGTATGTTTCCAGAAGATATGCAAGTCATATATGGAATATTCCTGTAAAGAAAGGCCTTGATATATTCATCTGTTACTTTTCCAGCCTGTGAGTTCAAATAAAGTCTGTATTCAGTTTTCACCACCTAAGTATGTTTATAGCCAACTGAAGTGTAAATAAATGAGAGCTTATTAAAAAAAATCTGCAGTCAAAATGCAAGCACAGGGGATATGAGGGGAAGAGACAGCAGACTCCAAGCCGAAGAGTGGTGTTTGATTTTTATATGCTTTACTGCATTTAGTGAAACTGTAAACAAGAAAACAAAAAAACAAACAATAAGGTAGTATGATCATATTAAAAGGGGAGTCTAGGCACCTGCAGTCATCCTTCCCAAGGTCACTACCACATTCAATTACCATTTAGACAAAGCACAAGCGACAAAATAATGCAAAATATTCAAACCCCAATGCATAACACAAACTGAGCTGTAGCATAAACAGTAAGAAACAGCACACACAGCAGGAAATTAAGGTATTAGTTTCCATGTATAATGCAATCTTCTAATATGTCAAAAAGATACAATGTGTATTTAAAGCTCTCCATTACAGATACTGCATCCCATGCCAAAGCAAATTGGAAGATAAGGCGTCACTCTACTAAACATATCTATATGTGCCCTTGGCCAATATTATCACTATAAAGGAGCCTCAGACCAAATAATAACAGACATAAGGGAAAGAGACAGGCAGCAGGTCACCTGTCTATGTTTTCAGGTTTGATTTACCCCTTCAGAAAATTTTCTGAATTCCTCTCTTCACTTGATTTTTGAAACTGTCTAATACACATAACATCACACTACATTATGAATATACTTCTGGCATAATCCCCATAATCTTAATGCCCTGTGTCAACTTAAAGAAAGAGGCAAATTACTTTGTATTGTAGAGTTTTGCAATATAGTTAAAGTCTACAGATTTTACACTCCATCTGATAATGTGTTAATATTTTTCTATCATTTTTGTCACTTTCTGTTTTTTAAACGTGCTTCTGAATAGTATTCCACATTCCTACTCAATCTGAGAAGAGTTACGTGCTATTTGGTATTCACATTTTATGCCAATTAGATATTCAGATTTGTGGCTAGATGTCCTAATTTTTCTGTTCCTATTTTGAGTGTCTGCAAGTTTAGATGTATGGTACCCATCACTTAAAAATGCGCTGCTGTTTATATTCAAGTTAGGAGAAAGCAGTTTAATAGATGTTTTAGGGAAAAAAAGACAGCAGTACAATTCAGACCTGCTAAGGAATAAGATGCAGAGCATTAAGGAATAGGTTACATGTGGTAATTGTGCTGGGTTGGGTCCCTGCAGACATGTGTAGCCTTGGATGTAACTGTAAAAGATATTACGTGTCTCAACAGTTCGTACTTTTAGTGCAAATAATTCCAAGTCAAGTGTGCATTGGCAGAAAAGGAGTAATTACCTCTACTGATATGTGACCTTTGTTAGGTTAGTTGATAATATTAGTTTGTAATGATGCTGTCTGACAACCAGCCTGCTAGTTAGTGACAGTCAGAGGCGCATAAACTGTAACTTGAGGAAAACATAGAATGAAGACTGTCCTCTGCACAACAGAACCTTCTGGCACTCCTTAATGTACCACAGTGGTGTTTGTATTAGGTAAGCAGCAGATGCCATCTTTGCTGTAAGGCGAAAATAACAGAAGTCCCAGGATCAGAAGGACTGCTACATAACGTTCACTACTCTCATAACAACATCTGATTTCCTCCGTTATGACGCCTTCTGGGACATCTTGACATGATCTGGCTGTCTTACAAAAATAATAAAGGTTCAGAGGCTTTTCTATGACCAAATGACTGCCAGCAGTCTCTCTAGAAAGCTTAAAAGAGAGACCCACTCAGTTTGACCTGTGAAAAAGTACGGGGGAGTGTTATCACCCCAACCTTGATGTCATCATCTCATTTTTGTTTTCTAATTTTTTGGTAGCACCTGTTCTGTTCCTTGCCAAAGGTCAAGCTCCCATTAGAGCTGATAAAGAATACAGACAAGGAAGTTTCTTTCAGTGTCAGAAATCTTTATTTAAATGTTAAGATTTTTCAAGGTTTATCCCATTTTCATGGGCTGATGACTGTACCTCTGCACACAAACACATACTTTGAGATTGACTTCCAATCAGTGCTGGAAACAATGGCAGTCTGGGACTGTCAGTCAATCTCATGAAGACATTGGCCTTAGCCTGTAAACAGTTCCCAGCAATTCACCAACAAAGGACATATTCTGGAAATACTTCCGCACTTTGGTGATGAAAGACTATGACGTTTGGCATCCAGTGTGCTACTGTAACCCTGTGGAAACTGTATCAGTACATCTTCATGCAATGTAAGCTATGAAAGGACACCAAGGTGAAGTTTTACAGTTTATTTATCACCTCTACTGTTCTTTATGACTGAGAAACCTGTGAGATTTACCATCATAATAAAAATGCATATATTAGTAAATATAATCATGCATACCTCCCATAAACAGTTACCCTGAGAAGAAAGGCTCCGATTCAATCATTTTGAATCACAGTACCAACAGAAATGTTTTAGTGATAGTTGGCTCTATTGTGAAGTACACTGAGACATCATTCACAAGGCTGTACAAGGAGAGGGTTACAGTCAGTCATTTTGTAGGCACTAGGATCTTTGACATCACATAGGCCTAAGGATCTTAACTGTTTTGTTATTTTTTAACAAAAAAATCTTTATTGAATTATCACTTATGACAGGCAATAATATATTTATATAAATGAAAACAAAACATACTGACATATTTTTACTTGCAAACATTATACAGTCAGTGCTAATCGAATACTATATAGTTCATTCAATTTGTGCTTTCCCTTAAACCTTATTCCCTCTCCACAACATTCTTCTGCATTTATTGCTCACCCAATTCCCAATTTTTTCAATGTAATTTGCTCCTACCATGCCTCTCAACTATCCAGATTTTTGCAGAATGTCCAATTTTTTGCCTCATATTTTTGGTCTGTTACTCATAAAATTTGTGGTTTTCTGCCAAATCACTGGATGATCTCATGATTGAATTCACTAATTACATACATTTGAATTTCAGTCTTCTAATCATTCAGAAAATGCATAAGACAAGCCCTGTGATTCTAGCAAATTTCTAAGTTTATAACAGCAATATTTAAAATCTAGACCTATTGTTGGGCTGCTGATCCCCCATTATGTCAGGCTTTGTCCAGATTTCTTGCACTAAGAGGTTGAAAGCTACGGCTCTTAACCTTTTCTAAAGCTACTACTTCCATTTATTTTATCTCTGTTGCCATATTTACTACTTCTAATACAACTGGTTTAGACTTTGATTTCCATTTTCTAGTAATTGTTGTTTCGGCAGCTGTCATAATTAAACTCAGCAAGGCCTTGTTATGTCTAGCTAATCCAGATCCTGTGTCACATCTAAAAAAAAAAAATAATTTCTTTAGTTATAAAAAATCATAGCAAACCTGAAGAAAGAAAATGCTGCAATCCAAGTCAGAATGGAGAAGACAAACATAAATCAATAAATAAAGTACCATCAGAATGTGCAAGCTATGGAACAATGTATCAGCTTGAAGCACATGGAAAGCTTGGCTTTTGCAAAGGTAAACAGAATTATTGCAATTGCATCCTAATAAAGTTGAACCATTTATGGTGATAAGACGACTACAGTTTAGATCAGGAATCTGGTTTTGGCAATGGCTCAGAAGGCAAAAGGGATCTATTATGACAAATATACATTTTCTTATAGTCTGATCTACAATTCCCCAGCCCAGCATGAAGACTTAAGCTGCTTCCCAAAATCGATGTTAGAACACTGGAAATGTCAGTCCTGCATTATAACAACTTGAGTGTGGACCACATAACACAGACAAGCATGAGCAGTCCAGGAGCCCTTGCCTAGTATTATGTTTGAAAAAAGCCTTTGAAAAATAAAGGGTTAATGTAGATCTCTTGGGGCACCTGTTCATAGGTTAATAGGTAGGTACTAGGCTATCGGCCCAAGGGCCTAAGTAAGCCTAGCCAACAAGGTTCCCTGGCTTACGCCACCCAAGAAAGTTAGGTCTCGAGCTGTTATTGACTAAATACCAGTCAATAAAATTGATTACTACTGGCAGACATAGACACATCAAAAACTGTACACATATTGTATACTAAAAATTGTATTAGCACATGGGACTTAAATGGTAACCATCACGTCATTTATCAGATTGGATGGAACTGTCATTTTCTGTTTTCTCATCCCCCAACACCCCATTCCCATTGTGTGTGGTATGTGATGACGCTGTTAGTTTACTGCAGTATAACAATAATGATATTTCCTGAAAAAAATATACTTTTATCTCAAAAACTTCCCCACCACAACTACTTCTCTCCTCTTGTGCAACACTTACATGCATGAAAAATGCTCCGGCAATCGATATTATGCATTGCTACCTCACCAGTGCTGTCAGTATCTAATGTACTTCCAAAAATTCAGTATAAAGAAGCTGTTGGATAAATCCAAACATTTGTTACAGTCTTTGCATTTCTGTTATTTAACTTGTTACCCAGTAAACCACTTTAAAGATACAGAGCTGACAAGTGAAAGCTGAGGTCCCTGATAACAGAAAGAAAAAGATGCTTAATCTTTTGTTTCTGAGACAGTCTACCTAGCTGAAATGCAGCATCTTTCTTCAGTAGAGTTCTGTGCTTATTCACATCTCCAGTTGTTATGTATAAATGGAAAGTTATGAGTCATAAGGAAAAGCATACAGTTTGTGGTACGTTTGGCATCTGGAAAGTCTTTGGAATTCTCACCCAGTTGCTATAACCACAGCACTACAATGTCCCAAGACTGGTTCTGAAGTTATAATATGCACACTTATGCAGTAGTTGCCAGTATGCCAACATTTGGACTGTCATTGCATTACATAAAAGTATAATGACCATTTTAATCAGACGCAAACATATCCCTCTATCCACGTTGTACAAGTCTGTATGGTCTATCATACCCATTATTCACAGATAGATTTGTGGCAGCCACAAAATGCTAATAAACCTGGCAGTGTGGTGCAGAGTGGTACATGGTGTTGTCTCATGATTAAAAGTGTTCTGAATGCTGATCAAAAAAATTAATGTCAGTGTGGTTTTAATTATGACAGCCATCACCCCAGCAGTGCAACTCTGAGCCACATGCTTTTGCAAATACTGCTGCTATGTCCAGTCCATGTTCCGAGTTACAAAATAGCATAAAGATTTGTTTTTCTGCACTATGCAAATGATAACCAGCTTCAAAGCAGTTGTGTTGTTTGCAAATATATTGATGTACTGAGAAAGCAAAAAGGGTGCAGGGGATAAAACAAGAAGAATCTCGTATCACAAGACTGTACTGCCAGAATAAAGTGACAAATTAAAGAATGAAAACACAAATACAAGATTTCACCCTTGCAGCGATGTCAACCAGAAGTTTACAACTACATAAATGAAACAGTTCTGCAACAACTGCTAGTGTGGTTCTTAAGTGAACAAGTTTACACAACTCAATTCTAGCAATTACTGTAGTTCCATTAACTTTGTGCACACATATCAGAATGTTACTTTTGTTTCAGAACTGAAGTGATTTATTTTAACATATTACATACTTCTCCAATAAAATATACCCTTGTGCAGAATTCCTAAGGGAGGTGAATAAATGTCATTTTTCTTGGCGATTTCCATGCACAACACAGGAATCCTTGTAGACCTGGTAGTGTGTGATCTGCAATGAGAAACTGCTAGGAATTACAGAGCCCTTCACTTGCCCCCACTCTTCCCTGAAACAGGCTACATCAATAAAACAAATCCCTCAAAATGTTGGCACATTCACTTTCAGAAGCAAACATTCCAGTGCTGACAAGACAATGATTATATGTCTCTAGGGAAAAAAATACAGACAGAGGGATCCTAATCATTTTCAGACTCAAACTTCTTTTAAATAGACAGCATCACTACATTTACCGTCACATCTTCTTAGCCATTTTCTTCTCACAGTATGTTCCTGTGACTTTAGTGCTCTACATGTCTGGAGGTGAGTGGACTCATTTCTGAGTCAGGGAATACTTCAAAGTTTTTGAAATCAGCATTGATTCAGTCTACTGTGATCTGTAATGCTCCTCTGTTCACCCCACAGAAAGATATGCTTGGCAGGCGGAGTGCCTTTGCAGTCTGTGCAAGCACGGTATAAAAAAAGAAAAAAGTAAGTAGGAAAAATGATAAAAAAAATGGGCATCTGTAGCTCAAAATGATTTTGCGGAACGCCAAGAGCCAACACAATCCAAGCAGAAAAAAAAGGAAGAAGATAGAAAAATACTGCTCTTAAAAATGGGGAATATTCCTTTGCCCATCATACCATTCCTTTCATCAAGCTGCACACATACACACATACACACACACACACACACACACACACACACACACACACACACACACACACGTATGCATGTATACACACAGGTAGTATGTATATGCAAACACACACGCCTAGCATGTATACACAGACACGCGCACACAGACATTTCTAAAGAAAGACGTAATTATTTACTGAAATGACACAGTGGGCATGTAAAAAAAAACACCTCCACCCCCTTGCAGGTCTCTTGTCAGACAATACTACACTAATAAATGGCTCTTACCTTCATGTCATTGACGATTGCCTGAAAGAGTCCCCCGAGGGCACCGCACTCTCTGTCCACAGACTCCATAATTGGAAAATCCTATTACCCTTGAAAATGAAATGTATTTGTACGTATGCGTATAAGGCAGATTCCTACAAACCCCCTATATAACGCGAAGGAGAATGTACCGATGATAAGGATGCGGTTCCAGAACGGTTGCTATACAAAGAATATTCCACCAGCGCTGGGATCAGCTAAGCATGGAGATTTAAACCAGCTCCGATTCACGCCCCAGAACCGACAGCACCAAGACTGGTCCTCCCAACAGCTGCACTCCAAACACTGTGCAATGGGTTGTGTTCTACAAACAGTGGGCACTGCCTTGTGTGGTTGTTATTGCAAAACTGGTCCTTAATGTCGCCAAGCCGGCTACTGCCAGCTGCAGCGGGAGGAGTTAGTTCATCTCTGCTGTAGGCACTGTGATGTCCAGGGGTGGGGGGGCACTGACAGAGGAGGTGATGATGGCAGCCACTGATGAAGGAGGTCAAGGCACACGACCGTGGATAGAGTCCCTGCTGCAGCACCTCTCCCGCCACTGTGCATCGACATAGGACGGCTATGCTACTGCCTCTGAAGAGCAACACTGTAGCCAATGGCCCGTAATCTGATCGGGGAGGGGGGGGCACTGGGTCACATGGCCCAGATGGTGGGAGGGATCCAGGCAGTAGATGGAGGGAGGGTGGGTGAGAGAAGCAGCAGAAGGATGGGGACACCATTTACTTACAGTTAGTGTTTTCCGATAGCTGACTTGGGGGACCAGTTAGACGTGTACCCCCCTCCATGTAAACGTGTGTGTGTGGGGGGGGGGGGTTACATGTTCTTATAATAATGTGCACTGCGTGCGTTTAAAGGTGTTACTTGCATTCCTTTACGGCTATCATCCTAAAGGAATAAATAAATGCCTACACCTCGCCACTGGTTTCTTTTTATGTTTCCAAGGTTAGAGTAACAACCGCAGTCGAAGAACCAGCGACTCAGAACTGATGTGCTGCTAAACGAGGGCTTTCCTAGAGGCTTAACAGATAATGTGTTATTTTCTCATCAGACATTGTGTTAACTGGGTGACTATGAAATAGCCCTCTGTCAGGACATACGTTTATATTGAAATTTTCATTTGAAAAGAAGCCTTTCTGTCAAGACCCTAACCTGGCTATGTTTAATTTTTCGCAGCCGCCTAGAAATTAGATCGCTGGAAGTTTACAGTTAAATACATCCTTACTTAACCCCACGCGTGTATTTTGCACCCTCTGAAAACCTGGCACTCCGCTCTTATGTCATTTAGCAGCAATATGGTGCACTTGTTTCTATATTTGAGACTTTCTCGATATTCCAATAAGCAAGGGAAATATTTCAGGCATTCGTAGCTTTTAGCCAGTATCCAGGATCCTGAAGGCATACTGTGCTTCAAATAATTTGGTGTAGACCTGGCTTGGGTATACTAACCAAATAAATCAGATAAATGTACTTTTGGCTAATGAATTTGTAAGGGTAATTAATGCTGCACCAAAGTGTCCTGTATTCCTGTCAGTCATAAAGTGTGACAGGGCAGCTGATACCTTCTTAGGCAATTGAAGAACTAGTTAAGTTTGTGGTTACATTTCAAGATAAAGTAGCCAAATAGTGATGCCAAAGAGTATAACACTACAGCCACACTAGGCTATGTATATTCGTATACAGGTACATAAAATACTCTTGGCACATAAGGGCATATATCCAGTCTTCCAATTTGAGGTATGTACACTTAGTTTTCCAAGAAAATTGACAGCTGCTTGTATTCTTTTTTTCTTCCCACTGCCTGCCAACCATCAGTCTCTCTCCCCATTCATTAGCACAATTGCTCTCTTCACTGGATGACAGCCAAACAGGGAGGGCTTGCCATCCAGGCAACCATCAGGGGTAGTCTGATATTTTTTAATTTCCTCCCCAGCCATAACACTGCATGCACTCACTAAGATGCTGGTTAGAGGGGACATGCAATGGGATGGCAGCAGAAGATGTCCCTCACTTCCACAAGGGGTGTTCCCACAGAGCACCCCTGCCCTTTCCCCTGACAGCACAAGCAGTGGTGCCTCCAGTTTCCAACAGAGACCTCACACTGCCCTATGTGCTTCTGAGTACATGCACCCCCTCCCCCAGGAAATGCAAGCAGGTCCTCGCCCTTCACTGTTCCTCCCCCCCTCCCTGCCTGACTTCTCCAGTGCTGGGTCTACTAATCAAGCCCCAACCAGTCAGGCTGTAGTCAGGGTTTCATCCCTCTGTAGCATCAGATGCAGGCTAATGTAATCTAATGTTAATCCTGTATGCATTCTAGTTGCCGCATGTCAGTCCCATGTGTTGCTTACAGTCTATGATAATTTCAGCATGTCTCACATTCCTTGGTATTGCATACACAAGGCAAACTAAAACAAAGAAGGTGTGTGCATGGAGTCTATATCAGCTTATCGAAAGCTAACATTGAATGCTAGTTGATCGACCACAAAAGGTCGAACAACCAAAATAGCGAAGACACAGAACAGCTATTTTTTTCCCTGGGGAAAAAAAATCACTGTTCCTCAAAAAAAAACTAAAAATAAAACCCAACATAAAATGGGGGGTTCACCCCCCACACACACACACCCCAATGTGGGAGGCTGTGCTCCCCACACCCCATACTTAAATATACCAACTCCAAGATCATACTATAGTGGAGGAAATGGCAAATTCCCGACAACGGACCAGCAATTTTTTTTCCCTGGGAAAAAAAATCACTGTTCCTTGTCTTCGCTATTTTGGTTGTTCGACCATTTGTGGTTGATCAACTAGTGTTCGATGTTATCAGCTTTCGATAAGCTGATATTGACCCATGTGCTTGAATGACTGTGTGCCATACAGTGTGAAGTCATGACTGATGGTGTTATGTGTCAGCAACAGCAGGTGGGAATACAGGCTGGTCATCTACTTCTGTGAATAACAAAATTACAGGCTGGTCATCTACTTCTGTGAATAACAAAATATACCTAGCTGTCTGTACAAAACCTGCGGTGGTGGTGCTGAGGTAGCGTTGTCACCTCAAAGTAAGACGTTGTCCGGTTCGATTCTCAGCTAGAGCGTCTTCTGAGTGGAGACATGTGTGAATGGGCGTACCTTCGTTGAAGGTTGTGGTCAGGGCTGGTAACTCGGCATGTAAAAATCAACTACCAATCATTAGTGGACCGGAGTTCCGCTGTGGCAACCCCTAACCGGGAAAAGCCGAAAGACACAAACAAACCTAGCTGTCTGTGCAAGTTATAGTGAGGGAGACAAAACTGGATATAACTGGGATTAGCAAGAGAACACAGAGAAACAGAGATCATCAGCACAGTGGCTTGTTGGTTATGGTTTGTGTCTTACACCTCAATGGTCAGGAGTTCAGTCCTAACTTCTGGATAATATATGTTTTCCCTGTGTACTCCAGTTTCTTCCCATTCTTCCAAAACATGCTGGGAATCTGGCTACTCTAAATTGTCCATATATTGTTTACTCTTGTGTCCTGGGACAAGTGTGAAAAACTTTCTGAAGGAGCAGTTAAATATTATTAATAATAATAATAACAATTACAATGGGTGCAATGATATATGTTGCCAGCTATACATCTGATGAAACTAGCTGCTTAATTAAGGTTACACAAGTAAGTGTACATATATATAATATCCAGACAGAGCAATTAATGGTTATTTTGTTGATAAGGGGATAATAGCATGTCCAAAGGTCAGTTGTCAATCTCCTCTCCGGTCCAGCTGGTGAATCTGGGAATCTTGAGGCAATGTTATAACTGCCTCATGTACACAGACAACCCTCTCCTCCTCCCACATAACACAAATACTTGCGAGAGATGCAGCTATTTAGCCAAACTGGAGGCTGAGCTCTCTCAACTCAGGACTGGCAAGACCAGACAGGAGGAGAAGGCAACTACACACACCACAAAACCAGCCTCACATAATGCTACCACTCCACTGAATCAAACACATAAACACACAAAGACATACTCGGAGGCTCTGAGTAAAATTTACCTAAACAGCAGAGGCCTCCAAAGCAGACACCCAAACAACTGCTACCTCAAGACACCCCACAAGCAACACATAAACCACAAAAGCAGTGTGCAAAGCAGTCACAGCCCTTAAGGCCAAATACAACACCAAACATACTTGTCATAGGTGACTCCATAGTCAGACACACTGACGTCCCACTCACCAGGCTGAACAAGGAGAGGGTCACAGTAAGCTGCCTATCGGGCGCTAGAATCCGCCACATAACACAAGCACTGGGTCACTCCACAGCAAGTACAAATATGACACAGTCATTGTCCATGCTGGTGTGAACGACCTGAGACGCACCTCCCTGGACTGCATGAAAAGAGACATAGAGGAGCTCTCTGATTATGTAGCCCAGGCAGGTATGACCCTAACCCTGAGCAGTATCCTTCCTTCACCAAGAATGATGCCACAATATAGAGACAAGATGATCAGCTTTAACAATTGGCTTAATGTCTGGTGTCATTCAAAGGGGATCCAGTGTCTGTCTGCCTGGGATGACATGCTTGACAAGCCACGCTGCTTCGCAAGGGACGGCTTGCACCTGTCACCCCTGGGATTCCGGATATTGGCTAAGGCTCTTGCCACCCCCATAGTGCCTTTTTAGGCAAGGCTCAAATTCTAAACCTACCACCCTAGAAAACAAAAATGGGAAGAAATTGAGGGTAATGCTGCTCAATGCCAGAAGTCTAAATCTCAAAATGCACGACTCGAGGCCCTTCTCAGTATGGAGAACATCGATGTCTGTGCTGTAACTGAAACCTGGTTCAAGGCTCCTGAGAGCACCCGGCACTATTAGGTTTTACCTCATATCATGCGTTCCGCCCCAAAACCCGGACCACTCCACAAAAGGAGGGGTGTATCCATATTCATAAAGGATACTCACACCTCCAGGTTGATGGCAACGCATGAAGCTTCGAAACCATCCAGGTGCAACTAACAATAGGCAAAACTGCTCTACAAATTGTAGCATGCTACAGGCCACCCTCTCAAACTCAGGAACCCCACACAGCCTTCCTGAAGACACTGGAGGGTATAAATGTATCTCCAAACACCATCATATTGGGTGACTTCAACTACCCGAATATAGACTGGGAACATTACTCAAGCCCTAACTTTCTAGCCCAACGGTTCCTGGAGTTCATAAATTCAAATGCCATGGAACAGCTAGTCACTGTTCCCACGAGAGGAGAAAATATACTAGATCTCATTGTCACAAACATGGGGACAAAATGCTCCACACCGAAGTATATCCCTCATTGGTGAGATCTGATCATAAACTAATCTCACTGGAAATCCACATCCCGCCCCCACCCCAAACAAAAGACCATAGTGAAGAACTTCTCTAAAGCAAACTTCACACTACTCAAGACTGGTGTGGTATCCTTCAAGGCCCCTGAGTCAGAGGAAACCACAACCCAAGCTGGAAGCCCTTACAAATGCCTTCTATGAACACCTCCAGGACTGCATGGATCAGGCAATCCCAAATAAAACCAAGACTCTTTCCACAAAGGGCAAACGTCCAGTCTGGTGGACCCCAGCCATTAACAAACTTTACAATAAGAGGAGAAAGCTATTACATGATAGAACAAAATCCATAAAAGGGAAGTCACCCCTGATCATTATTAGTAAAATAATACAAGCACTCATAAAATCAACTAAGGCCAATTTTGAGAGAAAAATTGCCATGGATTCAAAGGACAATCATAAGGTCTTTTTCAGCTATGTTAGGAACCTGGGTGGAAACTCACAGATATGCTCAGAATTAGTCCAAAATGATACAAAAATCACTGAACCCACAGACATTGCCAACATACTGGCAGACAGGTTCAGTGCAAACTTCACCCCCCTGTCTCCCCTAAAGGAGAGATAACTATCCCAGCCGAGTGTAGCCTCCCGGACATCTCAAATGCGCAGGTGAAAGCTGCTCTCTCTAAAGCTAAAAACACAGCATCAATGGGACCGGATGGTGTCCCCGGCTGTGTGCTACACGAGCTAAATGAGGAATTAAACCCGCACATAAGGCAGCTGTTTAATCTCAGCCTTACCACAGGATACGTGCCCAAGGAGTGGCGTGACGGCAACTGTGGTCCCACTCCACAAAGGTGGCCTCTACGGACCCTGGTAATTACCGCCCCATAAGCTTAACAAGTCTAGTCTGCAAAGCTATGGAGAGGATCATAATGGAGCTCATAAACAAAGATATAGGGGACTTGCAGACATTGGACCCGACCCAGTTTGGCTTTGTCAAGGGAAGATCATGCCTTTTGAACTTGGTCGACTTCTTCAAATAGTCACCAAGGCCATTGATGAGGGAAAGGCAGTCCATACAGCCTACCTTGACCTTGCAAAGGCTTTCGACACAATACCCCACTCGGGTATTGTAGAAAAACTTACCAGCTTAAATGTAAACCCATATGTCACAAGATGGGTTGCAAACTGGCTTAAGGACAGAACCCACAGGGTTAGAGTTGCTGGCGCTGTGTCAGACTCCAAGCTGGTCACAAGTGGTGTCCCACAGGGCTCGGTCCTTGGCCCCTATTGTTTGGCATCTACTTCTCAGAAGTACAGGCCAACATGGGAGGACTTTGGCTGACAAAGTTTGCAGATGACTGCAAACTGGGCCATAGTGGAAAGTGCATCGGACACTGATATCCTTCAGAAGGGACTCACGGAAACAGATAGCTGGTGCCAGAGCCATGGCCTGAAGTTAAACGCCAAAAATGTATAGTCATACCCTTCGGGAAAAACAAGGTAACCCCAAGCTACCATATAGGTGGCAATCCACTAAGCACAGAAGAGGTTATCAGGGACCTGGGGACCCAGGTTGACAGTGGCCTTTCTTTTGACACTCACATTGCTAAAGTGGTTAGAAAGACCTTCTACATTGCCCACCTGATCATGAAGGGATTCACATCCAGATCTAGTGAGGTCATTGTTCCCCTGTACTCTTCACTTATCAGACCAATGATCGAGTACAATGCCCCATTCGGGATGTATCTCACCCGACATCTGCAGCAATTGGAGAGACCCCAAAAGTTCCTCACCAAAAGGATAAAGGGACTCCAAAATCTGTCATATGCTGCCAGATTGAAGAAACTCCAGCTCTATTCAGTCGCATACCGTCTGCTCAGAGGTGACATGTGCCTGACATACAAGGCCATGTCCAACCCGAATTAATGGACATGCTCCACCTCAAAAATCCAAATCCACCAAAACCACTAGAGCAAGCGACTTAAACCTTAGCACGGATATAAATAGGATGTGCTGGAGGGATAGATTTATCACTCAGAGACTCCCTATGCTGTGGAATAAAATCCCGGTCCATGTGAGGCAGAGCACCTCGCTGACTCTGTTCAAGAGAAATCTAGACCTGTGGATGGGAGATCGTAGGTTTACCCCGGGAATCATCTCTGGGTCACTGCTGGACAGAGGCACAACAAACTAATGGGCACAGTATTTTTTCATATAAGGGGTGGCGTAAGCCACAATAATTTGGGCTAGGCTTATAAATGCCTTAGGGCAGATAGCCTAGTATAAACCTATGAACCTATGAACCTATAAACATAAACATAAAATCTAGGGCAAAATCGGTATCAGTAACATTTGTTTTTTTTTTTTTTTGCTACAACAGGAGCTGCAGTGTGAATGCTTTTCACTGTTTTATTTATTTATTTTTTTGGTATAGCATAAACAATCTGAAATTCTTTGTTAATAACTAAAACAAATTATGTGACATTTACTGTTAATCCAGTAGCCCCGCTGGTTTATTTATGCTTTGTTCACTAGATAAGTGAACTCACTAGACCAAGGATCATTTGCAGCCACAATTGCTAAGACAATAGCAAGTAATAAATGCACTTAGGAATACAAAGAAAGAAAAAGTACTGTCATTAAGGCACTTGACAAAGATTACATGTACAATACATAGCCACAGTACGACACTGAATAAGTAAAACATAAAACAGTATTTACAAGAACGCATGTGTTATTAATGGTTAAATATAAAATTCAAACTTTGTTATAAATATAGCTCAGCTCACTGTAAGGTTGTTATTAAAGTATATTGGAATATAATTCACCAAATGAATGTTGCATGGCTGTAAAAAATGGGGGGGGGGTGTATATTTGCATCACTCTTGCTGTCCTAAGGCAAAATCCAAACAGACTAAACTTGCCAATTTTGGAATGTAACCACCAGTACAGTGGAACCTAAGAATTAGCATACCATTGTTTTAACACATGCTTTTATAACACCTCCAGTAACTTTCTTTGAACAAATAGTTACAACACAGAAGCCTCTTTGGAGGGGCATCTCAAATGCAATTATTATCATTGTAGATTTCTGCTTATATGTATAATGGTCCAGGCTGAACCTTCAAAATAGTCTGTTAGGATCAGAGTTCTATGCCAATTAACAAATAAAAATAAAATATAATAAAAGCATAACAGAGTAACACTGATGGTAAAAGCAAGCTATTCAACTGCTATTTGAAATAAATGGATGTTAACAGAATACTTAAAACCATTCAGAGTTGGGGATCTTCAGTAAACAATTGAATGGATTTTAGCCATACTGCTAGACTCCCTAGCAGTCTCTACAGGAGCCAAGACACCTGATACTATTCAGGAGGTCCTGCAGACAACAGATCAACTGTAAATATGCCATTTTTTCTACCTGCTGATTATCAGGCTTTACTACTCATTGGTCATCGTTCACCCTTTATATGAGAGCCCATAGCAGAGCTATTGAGGATTTTCTGTTTGCATGGCCCTAACCCCACCCTTGTTGGCTAACATTAGCACCTGAGTTACCATTGAGGTATCTTATATTCTCTCCTTGGCAAGTACATTCCACATCACACACACATTTGCACTCCTGCTGAGAGCTGCCATCATCTGCTTGGGATCTTAAAGCCCATGTCTCTCAGTTGTATGCCCACTGTGAACATTTAAACCTCCACTTACATGCCAGCTATTGGCTGAATGAAACCACCATTTTCCCCCTCCCCCACCCCTGGACTGATGACCTGGAGTAAGCCTCTCCTATCCATCCTTCCCATGCTATGCTCTTTCAGAGCCCATGCTACTAACTGACCTTGGGTGACTAGCTCACAGGGCTTTAGTCTACGATACTGCAGAGCCAAGGAGAAATATGCCATTTTAAATTTAAATTCTTGCACATACCATTATATAAAACTAATAAATTATTTTAAAATATTGCAAATTGTAATGTGCATGCTGTATGTCTGGCTACACTCCTATGCAGCATAGTTTAGGAAAAACAGTCTGGACAATGAATCCAAACATCACTCACCAATCAAATGTTTTTTTTTTTTTAGAAAGAAAGCAACAACATAAATACAGTGGCCTCTACATTTTAAAAATATCAAAAAAATGGAAACTTGCCAGTGCACTGACCAGTCAGGAAGGAAAGAATCACACTTAAAAATAACATAAATTAGTTTCCAGCAATATAGAGGAAAAATAAATCAAATATATTCAAAGCTGGTTATATCAACTCAATTAACAAATGACTGGAAAAATGGAAGAAACTTTAAATAGCTATGCAGATGAACTGATACAACTGCAAAAATCAGAGGTTGAAATGAAGAGAAGGCTGGCTGAGCATGAAACTCCTCAAGAAGTACTATTTCAAAAAATCGTACAGTTACAGGACAAAGCACACAGACAAAACATGAGATTTTATAAACGAAACTTTCACATAAACAACAATGCAAGGCAAAAAAGGACAACACCTAGCTTCATCAGTTAACACATTTGAAAAATGCATTTAAGTATCATTCCTAACTAATGACATCATTATATCCACCAATGAACGTTAAGTAAAACAGCACAACCCCCATTAAAAATACAAACTATTAAATAACCATAACTGAAATTTTCTGCTGTTCCAGAAAAAAATGGAAGGAAAAAAAACTGTATTAATTGAACGAAAACACAAATAAGCAACTGATATGGTATTCCACTGCATTATTTGTTGAAAGGGTACATTGTGTTTATGCTCCAAACTTGGCCATGAGAAAGCAACCAAGACCTACATTAGTAAAAATGCAATCATACTAGCAACAAGAGTTTATCCTGAAAAAAACATGACAGAAGAGCAAAGCATTAAAAAATTGAGACAGTACAGTGTTTGTGGAAAATGATTGCTCACTGTACACCAGGTAGAAATGAAGCAATTTTATCTCAGCAATTAGGGAATGCCAAGAGGCAGGTGTGAGAATAAAGTTGCTATATCCAGCTGTCTTCAGAATATTTTTTCCTGGAGGATCAAAGTTATTTTTTGATGCAAAACAGACTAAGGAGGAAATACAAAAGTTTGTCCATCAAAAACTGAGCCATCAAACAGAAGGGGACTCTGCTTCTCATTCTTCCAATAATAAAGCACATAGAGAGACTTTGCCAGTAAAATCTTTTCCAATGCTCCAAAGGAAAAAGCTTGAGAGACAGAAAAAAATGCAAGAGTTTACCAGAACAATCAAGAGTATCTTGTACTTGAATCAGAGTCTGGAGTTGGGAGACGGAGATGAACAGGAAGAAGTCCAGAAACAGCTAAATTAGTGAATAAATGTGAGGGATTCCTCAGACTGACAACAAAATAAATAAATAATTAAATAAATGCATTCCTTGCACGAGAAGTAGGAATGCGTTACACATCCCGTACGGCTGCAGCTGCCCGTCCATAGATTATAGTTGCAGCGGCTATGCTTTTCAGCCACTTTGCACTACGGCAAAGTGCTGATGCAGCCGTTTGGTTTCGGTGATGTAGCTCGCAGGTAAATGTCTTGCGAGCTACACGCCGGAATCCAAATGTGAGACTATAAAGTGTCAATCAGACTTGTGAAGTATGGCTTTACAAGAAAAAAAGGCTGAGAAAGATTGGACTTTTGTTGCCTTTGTTAAACTAGTGGGGGAAACTGAAAGGCATGTACCCCACTTCATGTCATTAATGCTTGGGAGGACTCTAAAAGGAAAGAGAAGGTAAAAAAGAGCAACTTTCTTATTAAAGTATTTGTGTAAAATATTCCATGATATAAATTGCATGTTATATAGTAAAGCATTCTTAGTGGTTGTTGTATGTGATAAAAATACTAAAGTGAACAAGTACTTTTTTCTTGCTTTTAGTTTCAAGAAATACAGGCATTGTAACATAAAAAGAAACAAAAAGCTGGACAAAGACATGTTTAAGTTAATATGCTGTAATCTTTGGCTGTTGGGATTGGAGATAGAGTGTAAAAGTGCACTGATTACAGTATATGTAGAGTAGTTTCTCTACTTTTGCATATGTGAGTTTCTGAATTAATCCCCTTAGCTTAACCTAATAACAAGTTTCTTGTTTAAGCATGTGTGCTACAAAAATAAGAGAATACTGTGAATAAAATGAAAGTCTTCCTTTAGCAAATAAATGTTCAGTTTGAGTTGAGAAGTCTGCAGCTTGGAGGTAGCTGTACATCTGCTCTTATGTGTTCATGGAGACAAGCTAATTACAGGTCCAAGCAATAAATATTGACAGCTCTGGATATTGTTTGCTGAGAGAAAGGTAAACTTAAAAGGTATAAGGGCAAACAGCTTAGTAAAAAATAAAATTTGAAATTATTGGAAGTGAATAAGAGATATTGGGCCAGATTCAGGAAGGCTTACACGGAGTTCAAGAGTAGTGTAAGCCTCCGTGTAAGCCTCCCGATTCAGGTACAGCCCAAACCTCCGTGTAAGAGACAGCTAACACGTCTCTTACACGGACTGGGCGTGGAAATGCTCAATACCTCATTTGCAGCTCCAAGATATGCAAATGAGGTATTTGAGCAATCCACGAAGCAGAAACCAGTCCGTGTAACGGACGTGTTGAAATGTACTCAGCTGACAACTGAGTACATTTCTGCAAAATCAAAAACGGAGCTATGTCAGCTCCAAATAAAGGGTGCATATGTGTCATTAAGCATGCCAATGGCCAAATATGTGGCCATTGGCATGAAAAAGTGTTGCAAAAATAAGTTATTTAACTTTTTTTCACGGGATTATTGTGTTTAACTGTAGCGCACACCCGCGCAAACGGGGTGCGCTACCTAAAACTGAAAACTGAAGCTTATAAGCCCACAATTGTGGGATTTATGTATTACATGGAATGTCAATGGAGGGACTTGCAGACTAAAAACAATATGGCCTCCGTTTAGTGGTTGTCAAGGGGGGGAAGCTCCGTGTAAGATATGTAACTAAGCATTACTAGGCAATCCTATGTAAATGAGGGTTACAATACTGAATCACACTGCCACATAGGTAATGAGCACTTTCTGAGTAGTGTAAGAGTTAGAGAAGGGGGAGGAACAGAGTAAGAGGTAGGTGACATCACGGAGGGGAAGGATAGAAAGAAATGTCCCAGATTGGAGGGCAATGTAAGGTAACAGATGACAGACAGACATCAGGGGGGGAGGTGTGTCCCAACAGAACACTAGGAAAGTCAAGAAATTGAGGGTATACGCTATCCCTACACTCAAAGTTTCTTGATATACGTGCATGCGCGCGTGTCTTGCGCGTGTAAGGCAGGTTTAACATGTGGGAGCGTGTTGCAAACTGTTTACAACGGTTTTGCGCGGCGTGTGTAAGGCAGTGTCTTGTAGCGTTTTAGCATGAATCAACCTAGCTAACACCGTGTAAGGATGTGTGCGCGTGTAACACTGTGTAAGGATGTGTGCGTTTAAGTGACTGTGAGCGTGTTTAAGCTGGTGTGCACATTGCTCCCCTCAGGAAACAGAGAGAAACAGGAAACAACCAAAATACAGGAAACTGCCAGGAATACTGCTGGAGTTAATTGGTGGAAACAATTACAAGCAGGCAATTACACAGGCAGACTAGAAGCCCAGCCCAGCACTTAAAACACAACAAAGAGCAGTGAAGGCTGTTTCTCACAAGAGATACTGCCAGAAGCTAAGCTATCAGAATTGAAAACTGAAATAAAGCTGAACTCAGTGCAGAAATGCTAGGGGCTGCCATGGCTATTATAATCAGGCATAGGTGAATTGCTGAGGGTGGTGACAATGCAGATGCTGACAGACAACCCAGAGTGAGGAGAAGGAGAAGAGTATACAGGCCCAGGGTCACCTACCATGGGTTACATGAGCTGGAGATAGTAGAGTGCTATAGAGTGGACAGAGAGCTCCTGCAGCAGATTGTTGAGCTGTGCAGGCCACACCTCACACACAGAACCAACAGAGGGAACCCATCCCAGTGGAAACCAAGGTATGTGTTGGCCTAAGAATACTAGCAACAGGTACCTTCCAGAGACCAACTGGTGATATGATGGGGATATCACAGGCATCAGCCTCCAGGGTACTGCACCAGTTCCTGGATGCCATGTCACCACATGTCAGTGATCATATATATGTCCCTAATGACCGTGAAGTTGTGGCCAGCAATATGCGTCTCTTCCAGCAAATAGCGGGATACCCTGAGGTGCTGGGTGCAATAGACTGCACGCACATACATCAAAGCACCAGCCGGTGAGCGGATAGAGTCTACATTAACCGCAAGGGATACCCCTCCATCAACTGCCAGGTCATGTGTGATGCCCAGGGCATAATAATGAATGTGTGTGCTGGCTGCCCTGGGAGCTACCACGATTCCCACATGTGGCATCTGACGCAGCTGTACCAATCATTTGCCAATGGGGACTTCCCACACGGACACCTAGTGGGGGATGCAGGTTATGCACTTGAGCCGTGGCTGATGACACCCATCAGAAATGCACACACACCTGAACAGGAACGCCATAATGAGGCACACGCACAAACACGTAATATCATAGAGCGTGTGTTTGGGCTGCTCAAGTCACGGTTCCGGTGTCTGGACACATCTGGTGGAGCTTTGCAGTACACACCAACTACATGTACCCAAATGATCATGATATGTGCTATGCTACATAATATGATCCTGCGGAAACAGCTGCAGCAGGACCAGCACAGGGCTGGGCCAAACATCCCCCCACCATTGCCATGGCCACCACAGGCAGGGGTTGACTCGGAGGAGGAACAACCTGACCTTGTCCCAGTAGGCAGAAGGAGGCGTGCCCAGTATGCCCTGGCCTTGGCAAAGAGGCAACGCATAGCACATATGCTTGGTCAGTAGGAACACTGGGACTGATACCCGCTATGACTCACTCATACAGTAACAGGGATGCCTAACATGATACAACCTGCTTCCAAATGTACAGGGAGTGTAGTATGTGTATCTGACAGAGGTGGCCCTGCAGCACCACCTGAGGCATGAATGCCATGTGTTAAGTAATGTAATATCATGTACAATATGCACACCTGAGGACCCCAACTAACATCCATATCCACGCATATGACCCTGTGGAAACAGCTGCACGTCATACAGTGATGTACATGTGCAAAAACATGGAACAAGATACAAAATGAGGGTGTCTAGCAATAAATAGCATGGATAACCACACACCCATGTTTGTACCACAACAAGAAGCAACATGGAATAGCCATGGTCAAAAACAATGGCTAAAACCGACTACTACTATATAGCCTGCTGCAGACCACTGTCCTAATAGCAGGAACTGCCCCAGGCCTATGTCCATAGGTTCATACTAGGCTATCTGCCCTAGGGCATTAATAAGCCTAGGCCAGAGTTTTGTGGCGTCTGCCACCCCTGCAAGTTGATGGATATGCCCATTATTTTGCTGTGCCTCTGTCAAGCAGTGATACTGAGGTTATCCCTGGGGTATACCTGCAATCTCCCATCCATTGGTCAAGATCTCACTTGAACAAAGCCAGTGAGGTGCTCAGCCCCACATGTACCAGGATGTTGTTCCACAGCATATGGACTCTCTGGGTGATGAATCTGTCCCTCCAGCACATCCTATTAATATCTGTGTTGAGGTTTAGGTCTCCTGCCCTTGTAGTTCTGATGGATGTAGAGGTCTTGAGGTGAAGCATGTTCATAAAGTCTGGGTTGGACATAGCCTTGTATGTCAGGCACAGATCACCTCTGAGCAGTCAGTAAGTGACTGAATACAGCTGGAATTCCTTCAGTCGGGCAGCATAAGAAATATGTTTGAGACCCTTTCACCTCCTGTCGAGGAATTTGTGGGCCCATCCAATCTGAATGGGGCAGTGTATGCAATCATTGGTGTGATGAGTACAGGGAACGATGACCTCCCTTGATCTAGATGTGAATCACTGCATGATGAGGTGGCCAATGTAGAAGGCCTTCCAAACTACCCTGGCAATGTGAGTGTCAAGCAAAGGTCACTGTCAACCTGGGTGCCCAGGTCCCTGATAACCTACGTTGTGCTTAGAGGATTGCCACCTAGATGGGAAGTAGTGGTAACCTTGTTCTTCCTGAAGGGTATGGCTATGCATTGTTTAGTGTTTAATGTAAGGCCATGGCCGTGGCACCAATTATCTGTGTCTATGAGACCCTTCTGAAGGATGTCTGTGTCAGATGGGTTTCCAGCTATGCTTCCCAGTTTGCAGTCATCTTCAAACTTTGTCAGCCATAATCCTCCTGTGTTTGCTCGTACTTCTGAAAAGTAGATACTGAACAAATGTGGGCCCAGGACTGAGCCCTGTGGGACACCACTTGTGACAGCTCTGGAGTGTGAACTGGCACCAGCAACTTTGACCCTGTGTGTTCCGTCACTTAGCCAATTTGCAACCCATGCTGTGATGTATGGGTTCACAATTAAGCTGGTGATGTTTTCAATGATACCTGAGTGGGGTATTGTGTGAAAGCCTTTGCCAGGTCAAGGTAGGCTGTGTGGACTGCCTTGCCCACGTCAATGGCCTGGGTGAGTGTTTTGAAAAAGTCAACCAAGTTTAAAAGGCATGATCTGCCCTTGACAAAGCCAAACTGGATTGGATCCAATGTCTGCAAGTCCCCTATGTCTTCATTTAGAATTCCCATTATGATCCTCTCCATAGCTTAGCAGAACAGGCTTGTCAAGCTGATGGGATGGTAGTTTCTGGGGTTGGTGGAGGCACCTCCTTTGTGAAGTGAGTCCACCATTGCTGTATGCCACTCCTTGGGAACATATCCTGAGGTGAGGCTAAGATTAAACAGCTGCCCTAACTGCGGGTGTAATTACTCATTGAGTTCATGGAGCACACAACTGGGGACACCATCTGGTCCCATGGATAAAGTGTTTTCTGCCTTGGATTGAGCAGTTCCCACCCCAGCAGTGGAGATGTTTGGGGGCTACAATCCTCTGGTGTACATACCCCCAGTTGGGGGAGGGGAGAAATCTGCACTGAACCTGTCAGTCAGTATGTTGCCAATGTCTGTAGGTGCAGTGATATCAACATTATTCTGAACTAAGTCTGAGCATATCTGGGAGTTTCCTCCCAGGTTTCAAACATAGGTAAAAATGGCCTCATGATTGTCCCTGGACTCCTGTGTGGGTTTACTCTCAAATCTTGCCTCGGATGATTGTATGGTGGAACCCAGTGTTTTACTCACAATGAGCAGGGGTGCCTTCCCTACGGATTACGCTCTATCTTGTAGTAGCTCCTTCCTTGTGTTGTACAGCTAGTTTATGGCTAGGGTCCACCAGACTGGATGCTTGCCTGTGGTACAAAGAGTCATTATTATTTGGGATTGCCTGAACCATGCAGTCCTGGAGGTGCTGGTAGAAGGCATTTCTAAGTGATACAGTGGCTTGGGTAATGGTGTCTGCTGGCCTGGGGCCTTGAAAGAGACCACACCAGTCCTCAGAAATGTGAAGTCGGCATTTGAGAAGGTCTTCACCGTTTCATTTCCCATCTGGGGTGTGGGTGGGATGTGGACTCCCACTGAGAATAGTCCATGATCTGATCTCACCAATGATGGGTATATGTCTGGTGTTGAACAGTGTGACCCCATGTTCGTGATGATGTGTTCTAGTATGTTGCCTCCACTTGAGGGATTGGGACCAGTTGTTCCATGGCATTTCAGTGTATGAACTCTTGGAACCTTTGTGTTAGAGTGTTGTGGCATGATTAGTGATCCCAGTCTATATGTGGATAGTTGGAATCACCCAGTAGGATGGTGTTTTGAGATACATTTATCCCCTTCAGTGTTTGCAGGATAGCTGTGTGAGGTACCTGAGTTTGAGCGGGTGGCATGTAACATGCTACAAACTGCAGAGCAGTCTTGCCTACGGTCACTGGCACCTGGATGGTCTCTGATGCATCGTGTGTTGCCACCAACCATGAGGTGAGGGTGTCCTTGATGAATATGGACACCCACCATCCTTCTTGGTGTTGTCGGGATGCTGGTGCCAGAATGCATGATATGAGGTAACACCCGATAGTGCCAGGGTGCTGTCAGAAGCTGTGAACCAGGTTTCAGGCACAGCACAGACATCAATGTGCTACATACTGAGAAGGGCATAGAGTGTGTGCAGCTTGAGGTTGAGACCTTGGGCATTGAGCAGCATTACCCTTAGTGTCTTTCCTTTACTGTGTTCTAGGGTGGTAGGTGTAGAATCTGAGTCTTGCATAAAAATGGCACAATGGGGGTGGCAAGAGCATCATCTGAAATCCGGAAGCCCAGTGGTGACAGATGCAAGCCGTCCCTTGCAAATCACCGTGGCCTGTCCAGCATGTCATCCCAGACAGACAGACATTGGACCCCCTTAGAATGACACCATAGTCTAAGCAAAATACTACAGCTGATCATCTTGTCTCTGTTTATGTGGCATCATACTTGGTGAAGGTAGGATACTGCCGAAGGTCAGGGTCATACCTGCCTGGCCTACATAATCAGAGGGATCCTCTATGTCTCTTTCCATGTAGTCCAGGGAGGTACATCTCAGGTCGTTCACACCAGCATGGATTATGACTGGGTCAGACCTGTACTTGCAGTTTAGTGACCTGAGTGCTTGCATTATGTGGTGGATTCCAGTGCCCGATAGGCAGCTTACTGTGACCTCCTCTGTACCTGATCTGGTGAGTGGGACATCAGTGTGTCTGACTATGGAGTCACCTATGACAAGTGTGTCCGGCATTGTGTTTGGCCTTAAGGGCTGTGACTGTTTGGCACACCAACTCTGTGGTCAATGTGTTGCATGTGCTGTGCCCTGTGGAGGCAGTTGTGTGAGTGTCTGCTGTGGTGGCCACCGCCATTCTGGTAGACTTCTGATCAGAGCCTGCGAGAGTGTCTCTGTGTGTCTATGTGTATGATCTTAAGTTGTGACAGTGCCATGTGAGACTGGATTAAAGATGTGTGTGTGGTTACCTTCACCCTCTCTCTGGTCTTGCTAGTCCTATGTTGAGAGAGATCAGCCTCCACTTTGGCTATATAGTTGCATCTCTCACATGTATGTGTGTTTTATGGCAGAAGGAGAGGGTTGTCAGTGTACATGAGGCAACTGTAACAGTGCCTCAATATTCCCAGGTTCACCAGCTGAGCAGGAGAGGACACTAGCAACTGATCCCTAGACATGCTAGAAGGAATAGACAAAACAATGTTGGAATACAGGGAGATATCAAGCCCCCAAGCCACATCATACTGTTTGATTGACAATAGCTACACATACACGGTGTTTCATAGTGTCATAGTGTACTACTAGGCTATCTGCCCTAGTGCATGTATAAGCCTAGCCATAGTGATGTGGCTATTGCCACCCCTTATAGTGGTAATAAGTGTACAGAATAGATTCTGAATATTGTGCCTCTGACTTAGTAGTGACACATTATGATCCCCTTACGTAATTGAATAACATGACTGTGTCTCTGTCTAGTCTGTGCCTCTGTCTCATATGCAGTTGTCCAGATGTCTCCTGAAGAGAGTCAGTGAGGGACTCTGTCAAACATGAACTGGGATACTCTGCTAGAGTGTGAGATGCCTCTGAGTTATGACTCTGTCCCTCCAGCATGTCCTATACATGTATGTGCTGAGGTTCAAATACTCAGCTCTCATGGCTCTGGTGGATTTGGATTGCTTGCAGTGGAGTATGTCCACCAAATCCTGATTGGACATGGTCTTGTATGTCAGGCATAGGTCACCTGTAAGTATGCGGTATGACACTGAACAAAGCTGGACTTCCTCTATTCTGGAAGCATATGACATGTGTTGAAGAACCCTGATCTTCATGGTAGGTACTTTTCGGGTGCAAAGGTGCAAAAGGCAGGATCTGCCCTGTACAAAGCTGAACTAGGTGGGAACAAGGGTCCATAGGTCAGTAATGTGTCTGTGTAAGAGCTCCATGACTCCTCCCATATCTTTGCAGACAAGGCTGGTTAAGCCTGTGTGGTGGTAGTTGCCATGGTCTGTGGAGGCATCCCCCTTGTGGAGTGGGACCACTGTTGCCGTATGCCAGTGTTCAGGTACATATCCTGTAGCAAGACTAAGGTTAAATAGCAGTTGTATATATGGGTCCAGCCCCTTCTGGAGTTCACATAGCATGCAACTGGAGATACCAGCAGGTCCCATGGATGCTGTGTACTTGTCTTTGCTGAGTGTGGCTCTCACATGGACATCCAAGATGACAGTGAGGTTACATACAGCAGTGATAACTATCTTGTTTTGGGGGTGAGGGAGGGGTAAATCGCACTGAAGCTGTCCGCCGGAATGTTGCCAATATCTGTCAGGTCACTGGAATATATGTTGTTGTGTACCAACTCTGAGCATATCCGAGGGTTCACAACCAGGTGTCTGACATAACTGAAGAAAGCAGTGTGGTTACCTTCATTGTCTTTGGTGATTTATGTCCCCAAGTTGACCTTGCATGTCTTTATGAGATAATGTAGCTTTCTACTAGTGCTGATCACAGCTGTCTTCCCTTTTGGAGATGTAGCTCTGTCTTGCATTAGTAACCCTCATCTGTCATACAGTTTGTTTATGGCTGGGGTCCACCAGACAGGACACTTTCCCTTTGTGGAGAGGGTCCTGTTTTCAGTTGTGATTGTATGGTCCATGCTGTCTGACATCTAGCTAAGGGAGGTCATTCTGGTTCTGCAGTTATCTTTCATCAGCAGTAGAAATGACCACAACAGCCCCTGTGGGTGTACCTCATGCACACACATCCAGCACCTGTAAAGTCCACAACAGTACCTCACCAGGAGTATGACAGAGCTGGAACACATGTAATGTGTAGTCTGATTAAACAGAGTGCAGCTCCACACACTGCCATGCTGTCCACCCAGATGCAAGCTGTGCCTGATGTAGAAAGCCATGTCCAAGCTGGAATCAATGCACATGCTGCACCTTGTACAATCTGAATGGCAGGGAGCTATGCACATGAGGGACCTGAACCCCAGCACTGACATATATAGGACAGGCTGTACTGCATTATCCAAAACACAGAAGCCACCCCACACATGAGTAAACTACCAGTACAGGTTGTCCATAGAGACACTGGTTGAGTCCCCTCAACAGGAATCCTAATGAGTGGATGGGAGATGGGAGGTTTACTCTGGGTATCAATGTTATGTCACAGGTAGACAGAGGCACAGTATACTAAACAAGACATATGACATGTTGAACTACGCTTACAATGTGTTGATGGACAAACACATTCTCCGACTAGCATTAGGTCAAGATACCTCTTGAACACAGCCAGCAAGGTGCTCTGCCTCAAATGGACCAGGATTGTATTCCACAGCATAGGGAGTCTCCGAGTGATAACTCCATCCTTCCAACATGTCCAACATACATCCCTGCTAAGGTGTAAGTCACCTGCACTAGTGGTTCAGGTGGATCTTCTGAGTCTGAGGTGGAGCATGCCCATTAATCTCTGTTTGGACATGGCCTCGCATGTCAGGCACATGTCACCTCTAAGCAGACGGTATGTGAGTGAATAGAGTGTGAGTGTCGTCAATCTGGCAGCATATGACAGCTGTTGGGGTTCCTTGATCCTTTAGGTGGGGACAGTCAGGGTGTCTCCAATTGCTGCAGATGTTGTGTGAGATACAGCCAGAATAGGGCATTCGACTCGATCACCGGTCTGATAAGTGAAGAGTACAGGGAACAATGACCCACTAGATCTGGATGTGAATCCCAGCCTGATCAGGTGGGCAATGTAGAAGGTCTTCCTAGCCACTTTAGCAATGTGAGTTTCAGAAGAATGGCGACTGTTAACCTGGGTCCCCAGGTCCATGATAACCTCCTCTGTGCTTAGAGGATTGCCACCTATATGGTAGCTTGGGGTCACCTTGCTTTTCCTGAAGGGTATGTCTACACATGTTGTGCACTCTGACTTCAGGCCATGGCCCTGGCACCAGCTATCAGTTACTGTGAGTCCCTTCTGAAGGATATCTGTGTGTGATGCACTGTCCACTATGGTGCCCAGTGTGCAGTCATCTGCTAACATTGTCATCCAAAGTCCTCCCATGTTGGCCTGTACTTCTGGGAAGTACATGACAAACAATGGGGGCCAAGGACTGAGCCCTGTGTGACACCACCTGTGACCAGCCTGGAGTCTAACATAGTGCCAGCAACTCTAACCCTGTGGGTCCCGTCCTTAAGCCAGTTTGCAACCCATCTTGTGACATATGGGTTTACATTTCAGTTGTTAGGGTTTTCCACAATACCTGAGTGGGGTATTGTGTTGAAAGTGTTTTCAAGGCCAAGGTAGGCTGTATGGACTGCCTTTCCCCAACAATGGCCTAAGTGACCAATTTGAAAATGTCAACCCAGTACAAAAGGCATGATCTGCCCCTGACCAAGCCAAAATGGGATGGGTACAATGTCTGCATGTCCCCTATATCTTTGTTTATGAGCTCAATTATGATCCTCTCCATAGATTTGCAGACTACACTTGTTAAGCTTATGGGGCAGCAATTAACAGGGTCTGTAGAGGCACTGCCTTTGTGCAGATGTGCACAACTGGACCCTAACCAGGCTGTTGTGCACACTATGGAAATGTAAAGCAGTGATAGGACTAAAGGCCAGGATACTGACCACCACAGTGAAAGTACTGAAACACTACACTAGACAGTGCTACAGTGTTAGGTCAGTATGAACGGATGTTGACAATTGTGTGCAAAGTATCCCATGCAAAACCTGCAGGCACAGTATACTCCCTGTTTTGTTCACACAAAAAGCATTCGGACAGTAACTACACAACATGGCACAGAACACACAACCATAAACTTCAGGTATTTGTTGAAGGTCACACTCATCCACAAATGTGATGGGCTGCAGAGTTCAACATATGTAAAGCCCACACTGGGCATGCTCACACACTTAGATAAATGAGACATCTTTCACACAACATGCCACGGGAAGGCTGAACTGGGCATGCTCACACACTTGGTCCAAATGTTACCCCTAGCAAATGTGAAAACACACCAGAGGATGCTCATCCCCCTTTCTAGACACTGATCATGTCAGCACCCTATAAGTATATTGGAGAAAAGGATTCTCTCAATAATCCGAATAGCGCGCCGTGCTAATGCGTCTGTCTCTAGTGTCATAACATAGTTAGGTAGGGGTTTGAATCCAGCAGGTGGCAAGTGTGTGTGAAGGGGGGTAAGTGTGTTTGTAAGTGTGTATGAAAAAAACATCCCTTTTGGCAACTGGGAAAACACACCACAGGATGATCATTCCACTTTCTAGACTCTGATGATGTCAGCACCCTATATCAGGGGAAAGGAAATTCCCCAGTAATACGAATAGCGCGCTGTGCTAATGCGTCCGTCTCTAGTGTCATAACATAGTTAGGTAGGGGTTTGAATCCAGCAGGTGGCAAGTGTGTGTGAAGGGGGTAAGTGTGTATGAAAGAAACATCCCTTTTGGCAACTGGGAAAACACACCACAGGATGATCATTCCACTTTCTAAACTCTGATGATGTCAGCACCCTATAAGTATATCAGGGGAAAGGAAATTCCCCAGTAATGCGAATAGCGCTCTGTGCTAATGCGTCCGTCTCTAGTGTCATAACATAGTTAGGTAGGAGGTTTGAATCCAGCAGGTGGCAAGTGTGTGTGAAGGGGGGTAAGTGTGTATGAAAGAAACATCCCTTCTGGCAACTGGGAAAACACACCACAGGATGATCATTCCACTTTCTAGACTCTGATGATGTCAGCACCCTATAAGTATATCAGGGGAAAGAAAATTCCCCAGTAATACGAATAGCGCGCTGTGCTAATGCGTCCGTCTCTAATGTCATAATATAGTTTGGTAGGGGTTTGAATCCAGCAGGTGGCAAGTGTGTGTGAAGGGGGGTAAGTGTGTATGAAAGAAACATCCCTTTTGGCAACTGGGAAAACACACCACAGGATGATCATTCCACTTTCTAGACTCTGATGATGTCAGCACCCTATAAGTATATTGGAGAAAAAGATTCTCTCAGTAATCCGAATAGCGCGCCATGCTAATGCGTCCCTCTCTAGTGTCATAACATAGTTAGGTAGGGGTTTGAATCCAGCAGGTGGCAAGTGTGTGTGAAGGGGGGTAAGTGTGTGTGTATGAAAGAAGCATTCCTTTTGGCAACTGGGAAAACACACCACAGGATGATCATTCCACTTTCTAAACTCTGATGATGTCAGCACCCTATAAGTATATCAGGGGAAAGGAAATTCCCCAGTAATGCGAATAGCGCGCTGTGCTAATGTGTCCCTCTCTAGTGTCATAACATAGTTAGGTAGGGGTTTGAATCCAGCAGGTAGCAAGTGTGTGTGAAGGGGGGGTAAGTGTGTATGAAAAAAACATCCCTTTTGGCAACTGGGAAAACACACCACAACTTTCTAGACTCTGATGATGTCAGCACCCTATAAGTATATCAGGGGAAAAGAAATCCCCCAGTAATGCGAATAGCTCGCTGTGCTAATGCGTCTGTCTGTAGTGTCTTAACATAACTAGGTAGGGGTTTGAATCCTGCAAAGGGAATGTATGTGTGTTAGTATGAGTGTGGTTTATGTGTGTGCACTATGCTGGGAGGGTTAACTGCCTTTTGCCAACTGGGAGAACACACTACAGGGTGCACATCCCTCCTCCTACACACAGATGATGTCAGCACCCTCTAAGTACAGCATTAGTAAGGATTTCTCCAACTACTGCAAATAGCACACTCTGCTAATGTGTCTGTTTCTACTGTCATTACACAGTTAGGTATGGGTTTGAATCTTGCAAATGGAAAGTATGTGTTTTACTGTTAGTGTGTGTGCACAATGATGGGGTGGGATGTGGCTTTTGCCACATGGGGCTATGCACTGCAGGGTGGTCATTACCCTTAACAAGCAGTGATGTTGATAGCACCCTATACAAACAAAACTACAAAACAGAAGGTGGTGGTACTGATAACACATGTAAGGTAACACTTCTTCAAGTAATGTCCACAAAACGGAGTAGGATAATCAAACAATTCTTTTATTCTATACAGACAACATGACAACAGACAACTAACTGCCAGTACTCAGTATAGTGTTACATGCTACTGTAACACGCACATGTACCCGAATATACCTAGATAGTGTTCTGAAGCCTGAATGTGGCAAGTGTGTGGATGTGGGATGTGTCTGTGTGTGCATTTCCGTATGGGAAACATGTTTGCTGTGGCAATCAGGGTACTACAGTACCTGATGCACATTACATCTTCCAACTGATGAGGTTGCCTGAACCCTGTGAGTACAGGTAGAGAAGGGGATGCCAGTAGTAAACAACATAGTGCACTTCTGAAATGTGTACCTGTCATGTATCAACAGCTACTCATGTAGGGTGATAAATAATGGGAATGGCAGGTGAGTGTGTGCATCTGTGTGGGTAGCAGGGTGTGTATAGATGCATGTGTGACAGAACAGATACATGTAGCTGAATCTACATAACAGCACAAGATGCATTGCCATAGTCAATGTTAGCATGTGATGGTGTGCAGCTGGTACACTTTGTTAAGTAGTATGGGTGCAGATAACAATTGAGGACATTCATACAGTTACTGCAGCAGGACTGCTGGGATATACACACATTTATACTGCAACAGTCAACAGTTACCAACATGTTACTACTTATACACATCTATGTAGTCACCCTGTGCATCAGCAACGTGTTTACCTTTACCTGCACCGATGTTGTAGTATGCAGGAGGTGGCACAGTGTCATCATATGCACAGGGTGTGGGTTAGGTATGCCCAAGCCGGCCACTGGTAACACCAATTGACATGTGTGTGTATGTGTGTTTGTGAGGGGCAGCAGTACAGGGTGGACCGTTGTTGGTGCAGTGTGTGTGTGTATGTGTTTGCCCTAGGTGTTAGGTTTCCAGGTTTCTGCATGTGTGTAAGCACACAGTCCCACATAATGGCTGCCATGTACAGGGTTTTGTGGACAGCCACAGACTGCACCTGTCAGGTCATCCAGATCAGTGTCTGTGGGCACGGACACGGTACCTGTGCCTGGCAGGGGTGCTACGGGCCGTATCCGGTACTAACCCAGACTGGGTACTGTCATCGGAAGCAGGGGTGTGTTGACTGGACACAGTTCCCTGTTGGGACTGTCCAGAGCCACGCGTGCGTGGTCTCCTGGGGCGTCTGGATGACAGCACAGACCCAGCATTGCTGGGGCTGGTGCTGGCACTTGAGGCGCGTGAGTGGGCCTGTTGTCGTCCGCGGCCACTGCCAGCTGGTGCTCTTGCTGGCATACGGCCACGTCGACATCGCAAACGCACACCATCACCCTGGCCCATGGACATCTGGTTGTGGAGCAGCTGTTCTATGCCCCCACAACGTCTGTCAACGACATCTGTGAAGTTACGGATAGCATTCGCAACATCATGCATGCCGTCTGTCATGGCTATGCGACATGCTCTCAGCTCCCTCAGACCCTGTCTGGTGTACCTTTCCATACGTGCCTGTGCCTGCATGACAGTTCTAAACATAGTGGAGGTTGACATACCTCCTTGGGCACGTCGGCCAGAGGCAGTACGGCCACGGATGCCCCCACGAGAACCCATGGGTGACTGTCTGCGTGGTACCATTGGAGGCCTCTGCACATGGCTGCCTTGTGAGGATGCATGTACCACAGGTACCACATTACCCTGATCTATGCCCACTGCTGACTGTCCATCACCTAGGGACAATGGTGACAAAGGATGTAACGGCAGGATGACTGTGCGCATTGACGGGGTTGAAAGCTGTGTACTGTCAATTGGCTGACCAATGGCGGACCCAGACACACCTTCCTGCACCATTACAGACATTTCATCATCATCAGTACCTGGAGCACAAGATTCAGGTTCCCTGCTGCAGGTCACCAGAGCAGCACCAGAACCTACGGGAGGAAAACATGGAACACAGATTACAGTCTCAATACATATTTGAAAGAGATGCACTTCAATACTAATGCACACATTCAGAAATGGACACATGCACTCATGGACACTAACACACATGCACACTTGGGCACAGGCACACATGCACACCCCACAGTAAACACACACATCTGTACCGTGTTACACTACTCAATTTACTACCTGTCAATTACAGTTATTGTGAACACAGTCACCAGCATGTCTACTACAGAGTTACACTACTCTTCCTAGTTTTATAAATTGTTTTACAGATAATTTTAAAAAGACTCACCAGCATGTATGGCCTGCCTCATTGCTACATGGGAGGGACCTGGAAGTGTGAAGAGAGTAATGTCAGTGGGCACATGTGTGCCATTCATTTTGCACATGATACAGTACAGTAGTACACTAGTTCCCTTATACACATCAGCTGCACATCATATCTGTATATATATCATGATGACAGATACATACCACATGCACACCTTATGCGTGCATGAAGTAACAGCGTACAGAACAGTCATATGTACATACCAGGAGTTAACTCCAATCTCACCCTTACCTCTCTTCAAACGTCAACTCAAACTGTACTTCCAAACCCACTGGCTTTGTTCTTCTTGGAGTCCAGGCTAACGTCCCTCTCCCTACCCTCTCTTCACCTTTAACCCCTCATTGTGCATAGAAACTAGCTTCTACCCTGTTTCTTTCACCTTGATGTCCTTCTATGCTCTGACCTACTTCTCCCATCCCTCCCACCTCCTCTTGACTGTCTTCCTTCTTTTCCTCACTTCCCTTCTTGACTCCTGCCTCTTCCATATCATTGTATCTGTCATACTCCTTCTACTTCTCTACCCTTCTGAGCCCTAACTATTATGTATATGGCTTTTGCCTTATTGCATAACCATTATGCTTTAGGTAGGATTGCTTTGAAACCAACGGTACATTGTGTATGACTCTAAACTGTTTGACTTCCTTACATGTATGTTGATTTAATTAACAGGCTGGTGTACAATTCTATTATGTTGGCTGTCTGTAATGACAACTTGTCTGTCTGCCTTTATTACGTTATGTGTGGAGCTTTTCTCCACAGGCCTCTACTGAAAATGAACTTATATCCAGCTAGACTATCTGGGTCAACAAATGTAAAAGTAATAACAATAAATGAATATGGCATCTTACCTGCATGCTCGCTGTCTTGCTGCTGTGTGGATCCAACCTCCATCAGGATGCATGATGGTTGCTGTTGTTCTGGGGCTGGATCCACAACACTTAGCAGTAGCCCCTCCTGTCTGGTGAGGGGGGGATGTGTGGCCACCCCCCCACCTGTGGCAGCCTGTTGCCTGCGGATATCTGCAGCACGCTGGCGGACATTTCTTATCAAATCACTGCAGTGATGTCTCACCTGCTCATATGTCCTATCATGCATGCCAACATCATTTATCCTGCTAACAAGGTTTTGCCACAGTGCAGACCTCTCCTGCTGATTCTGGGTGGTGCGTGAGAACAGGATGGCATAGTCACGCACCAGGCTCTGGTGGATCACGTCATCCTCTGCAGCAGAGTAGGCAGGATTCCGTTTAGGTGCCATGTCTATCTGGAAAGGTACACAAACAGGTTATCAGCATAGTATCTCAACAATACATGGTACACATTCTATACAGGTAGTGTTAACTTCTATTTATTACTGATTGGTTAAAACCTGATTACAGTGTAGCTATCATTCTATGTCATTTGTACTAAGTACTTGGCCTTCAGACCAGTTGTTTTACATTAGGGAGGTTGGTGGCAAGCACTGTGGTGGCAGGACACATATCTTTCATCCATTGAAGTTGGGAACTGCTGATTGTGGGCCCAGTGTACAAGTGTATTACTTCTGGTATGGGCAGTTGGCCTTCAGGCCAGTTATTTAACATTAACGAGGTTTGTGGTCTGCACCCATGTGTGACAATAGGCTGTACTCTGCCATTCATAGCTGGGGACATCTGGTTTCAGGTTTATAGTGCCTGCATATCTGAGCTGTATCTTACTGACATTGCTACACCTTGTTTGTTGTAGCAAACACTACATCCAGGCCTCCTGCATCTACCTTTGTTTATATGCTTGTTATCTGTTAGCTTGTTATTTCACTGGTATGCTACATCCACATAGTACACATCTTTGCAACACATCTGTGACTCACTACTGTTATCTGCATTGCTTACTGTACGTACTTCCATGTTACACATGACAGCAAGTGACTGCTTGTCATTGTTGCATTTACTTCATTGTGACACATTGCACTTAGGTTACCTGGCATTTGCTCACTGACGCTTTTATATCAGTCAGCAGTTGTAGGTAATGTCAGTACACCCTCACTCCCCACTGGACCTTGTTTTCAATCATTAGTGATTACAGAGTTCACAATAGTATTCTAGCATGTCCAGAGGTCAGTTGTCAGTTCCTCCTCAGTCCAGCTGGTGAGTGTGGTACTCCAGAGACAATGTTAGAACAGATGCATGTACACAGACAACCCCCTCCTCCTAACAACAAATTCAAACTCATGTGAGTGATGCAACCATATACCAGACTGGAGGCTAGGCTCTGTCTAGTCAATACCGCCATAACCAGTCACGTGGCAAAGGGGATCACTCACTACACTTCCAGTCTCATGTAGACCTACCACAACAGCGGACCTAACACATGATCACACATGATCATACTTGTAGGCTCAGACCACAGCTCTGCCTATGCAGCAGAGACCTCCTAAGCAGACATCCAGGCAACCACTACCACATAAATGAACATGTGCAACACATATCACACAAAGCCAATGTGCTGAACACTCACAGCCATTAACAGTTAACAACACACCTCATACACCTGTACTAGGTGCCTCTATCATCAGGCACACTCACATCACATTCACCAGGCTTAACGAGGTGAGGGTCATGGTGTGCAGCCTGTCAGGCACTATGAACTGCCACATAACACAAACAGTCAGGTAACCCCAAGGCAGGTACAGGTATGACTCAGTCAATGTCCATGCTGCTGTGAATGGCCTGACACATTCCTCCCTGGACTACATGACATGAGACATTACAGAGCTCTCTGAGCACGTGGCCGAGACAGTTTGACCCTGACCTTGAGTAGCATCCTACCCTCACCTAGAACAATGCCACAATATCAAGGCACGATGATCCCTTCCAACAATTGACTGACATACTGGTGTCATTCACAGGTGTGCCAATGCCTGCCATCTTGGGGTGGTATGCTTTGCTAGGGACATCTTGCACCTGTCACCACAGTCCTATTGACATTTGGTGGAGCCTCCTGCTACACCCATAGTGCCTGTATTAGGCAAGGCTCATAAGGCAAACCCACATCCATTTGTATCACAAAGGATGAGGAAGTAAGAGTGATGCTACTCAACACTGGACGTCTAGACCCAAGGATGCACGCACCCAAAACCCTACTTAGCATTCTGGACATCGATATCTGTGCAGTAACATGAACCTGTTTCAGGTTTCACAGGAGCACACCAGTACTACCACGTTATAGCTGTTACCATTCTTGTCGGCCACAACACTTGAACAAGGGAGGGGGAGTATCAGTATTCAATGCAGATTCCCATGCCTCGACATTGGTGGCACAGTACAACATAGGTGTTAGGCCATTGAGTACAGAAGACGTAGTTGGGGACCTGGGGAAGAAACATGGTAGCGGTCTGTCATTTGTCTACCACATGGCCAATGTGGATTGACAGACATGTTATATAGCCCAGCTAATCATGACTGATTCACATGTATGGCAGGGGAGGTCATTGTGCCTCTGTACTCATCCATCATCAGGCCTATAATTGCGTACAATGCACCTTTTGGGATGTACCTAACCAGACACCTACAGCAACTGGTACAGGACAACAGTACATCATCAAGGGGATGCAATGGCTCACACAGATGTCATATGCTGCCCAGGTAAAGTGAATCCAGCTGGACTCAGTGGCATACTGCCTGTTCAGAGGCAATCTGTGCATGCCATATACAGCCATGTCCTGCCTAGCAGTAATGAACGTGATGCACCTCAGGCAATCAGAGTCCCATACAGCCACATGCTCAGGAGAGCTGGACCTCAGCACTGACATACATGGACATGCTGGAGGGCATATTCCTAACCGAGAGGCTCCCTTCACTCTGTAATGAGCTCACACTACTGGTTAGGCAGAGTCCCTCATTGACTCTCTTCCATAGGAATCTGGATGAGTGGATGGAGATCATAGTTGTACCCCAGGTATCACTTCTATGTCGCTGTTAGACAGAGGCAAAGTATACTAAAGTCGGACAAGGGCATAGCAGCATAAGATGTGATTGGGTGGCAAAAGACAAACACATTCTACTAGGCTTACCAATGCCCTAGGGCAAATAGCCTAGTATGAACCTATGAACTGTTCATTCTCAACTGTTCGAGCTCATTACAGAGTGAAGGGAGCCTCTCAGTTAGGAATTTGCCCCTCCAGCATGTCCATGTATGTTCTATTCAGTCGCTTACCGCTTGCTCAGAGGTGACCTTTAATCCAAAAAGACCACACAAACTTGTAAAGACAAAAAAGCCAAGGGACAGCGTCTCCAACGAGCTTACAATACAGCTGTAAATAACTCACTGACCAAATTCAGTAGAGAATTAAAATAAAGCAACGATGGTTCAGAAGAATAACGTTAGAACTTTAATTACATACAAGCACTTTCGGAGGGATTGTTATCTCTCCTTCCTCAGACGAAAATAAAACATTAATCTGTTACAACTACCCCTTTAAATAGGGTAACATTTAGTTAATCAGCAGGCAATCAATTAAGTTCAATTTAATTCAATTTAATACCGTGCCTACCTTCTAAGTTGCATAAATAAATTGTATGTAAACAGTCAGCTTGCTCTTTTTCCTCGTTTCAGTTTTTTTATGTATATATATGTGTATAGAAAACATAACTTTAAAACTGCAAGGTGTTTGAAGCATACACCTCTCTTGTGCTCCTATTTCCATGTCTATATTTGAGCTACTCAATACCTGTTAAAAATATTACAATAAAAGGCTCATACCTAATAAAACCGCTACCAGTATAAATGATGTTAATATGCTTCCAAGTCCGTTGTTGTTGTTCTAACCCAACCAGACCGGGAGCGCTATAGCCGTTTCTTATATTAAATTTTTACGTGTTATTTAAACTGTCCAGTTTACCACACAACCTATTATCTTAGTAAATACACAAAAAAATATATATGCATATATGCATATATATAGCAATTCAATCTTCTGTGTGTGTGTCTGAATGTAATTTATTTAAATACATATAAATTTTGTTTGTATATTCAAAAAATAAAAAACTGTTTAAAATACTATTTAAAATAAATGTTGAGTGTCCCCAAAGTGCAAAACACCAACCTTAAAAAACTAAACTTACAATGTTCAATTCCCATAACTATACCAATATTAAAACTGTAGTAAAACATAATTCTAAAATCATGCCCTCATGAACCAATGAACATTCTTATAATAGATCATGCCATCCATACTACGACGACCCTACTGTGAACCAAATGTATGTGTATGTAGAAAATGTGAAAATATAAGACTATACACTATTTTTACGTTGTTAACCTTAACACAAAACCACTCCTAGGGTGATTATACACTTCGTACACTAGTTGTATATACAGGGTAATAAATTATCTCCTAAGGGTTAAAAGTTTTAATATGCAGGTAAGGGAAATCGCTTCGTTTAAACCTGGATATGTGTGTGCAGCCGTCCTCAGTTGCCATAGCAATTCTTCCTTTTCTAATAAAAGTTGCCATGGACCTGAGTTGGCTTTTGTTCCAATTTGCTTCAAAATAGCAAAACTAAACCTATGATCCTTATTCTGGTTAATATGGCATGCTAATGCGTTGTTTATGTCGTTCTTAGAAATTGCGTACAGGTGCTTTATTTTAATTCTCTACTGAATTTGGTCAGTGAGTTATTTACAGCTGTATTGTAAGCTCGTTGGAGACGCTGTCCCTTGGCTTTTTTGTCTTTACAGAGGTGACCTTTGCCCAACATACAAGGCCATGTCAAACCCAGATTTGATGAATATGCTTCACCTAAAAAACCTAGATCCATCAGAGCCACAAGGGCGGGAGACTTAAACCTCGACACGGCTATTAATAGGACATGCTGGAGGGATAGATTCATCACCCAAAGACTCCCTATGCTGTGGAACAAAATCACGGTATATGTGAGGCAGAGCACCTCGCTAGCCTTGTTCAAGAGAAATCTTGACCAATGGATGGGAGATCGCAGATATACCCCAGGGATTACCTCCGTGTCACTGCTCGACAGAGGCACAGCAAAATAATGGGTATGGTTCCCCATACTAAAGGGGTGGCGTAAGCCACAGAGTGATGGGCTAGGCTTGTAAATGCCCTCGGGCAGATAGCCTAGTATGAACCTATGAACATGTGTGTACTGCTATAGTACATCTGCCATATGTTGCATGTGTGTGTGTTGTGGGGATGCACAGGTAATGGCCAGATACTTCTGCACAGGTGACACGTCTGACACATTCTGGGTGTTCATCCATACATACTGGATGTGTGCTGCCATCCAACCCTGTGATGTGGACACACATTACTCAGCCTGGATATACATATCTGAACAACACCACAAGCACAGTACACTACCTTGCTATGTATGCATGTTATTACACAGTTATTCAGTAGTTATGACAGTGATGCTATCCATGCAGCCCACTGGGCCAGTGGAAGCCACAACACACACCGCCAGCACCTTTGCATATGCGTACCACAGACATCCCACATACTGCATGTACTGTGCACACAGTTATCTAACCCAGAACAACTGCACACCACTTATTAATCCTGTCCAGTGGACTACAGATACAGGCATATTGTATAACAATAGTAGGAGGCTACTGCAGCACAGGGCAGATTCACATGACGGAAGGCATCTGTTGTCTGCAGTGTTAAGATGCTTCACATTCACCAAATGCACAGATATTGCCAACATTGTTGCAGACAGTTTAGGTGCAGGTACCCCCCCCCATTGTCCTACACACGTGTTATTAGTTATCCCAGATGACTGTAACCTCTGTCCTCTCACATGTCCAGGTGAGAGCCACCCTCATCATTGCAGAACACATATCATCACTGTTACGAAATGGTATCCCTGGATGTGTGCTACATTCACCCCTGGAGGACATAGCACCACATGACAGACTGATATTAATCCCTGGCCATACTACAGGATATGTACCTGAACAGTGCCATACATACACAGTGGTCCCACACCAATGAGGAGGAACCTCTACTGACCCTGGGAACTACTGCATCATATGCACAACTGGCCTTGTGTTCTAAGCTATGGAAGTGTTAGTTATGGCCCACATGTACAACAATATTACATATGTTTATATTTCATGACTATGTACACACAACCTATCTCATGGACATACCTATAGATAGTGAACTATGATACATTTGGAGGTGTCACAGTATACACAGGATTAACCTGCTACTTTGCATTACCTGTGTTTGTGGCAGCTGTTGGTGTGTCACTGGTGCTGCTTGAAGTTTGCTGCTGCTGCTGCTGCTGGTTTTGCTGCTGGCTGTCTTTATTTCTGTTTTGTTCTGTTTTGTTCTCTCTCTGTCTCTCTCTCTTTCTCTGTCGGTTTTGTGCAATGAATGTATTGCATGAGTGTAGTGTGGGTACTCATTGCTTTTGTAGGTATCTGCATAGGTCCATGTGATGGCCTCTGCACCAATTGTAAGGCAGCATTTGCTAATTGCATGCAGCTGGGTGTGTACTGATTGCATGTCTCACTGTGATTTCAGGACACTGCTATAAAAGGGTATGTGAGATAGGCGTTGCCCTTTCAGATTGTAGGCGTGGACCATGCTGGTATGCTGTTGACAGTGTTTTGTGAGTGTGAAGGTTAGTACATCTACCATGCTTCATGCTGTGTTGTAGATTCAGGTTGCTGCATTTATCTTGCCTGTTCCCTATAGTGAGTGTGTATGCATACTGACACCTACAACTATATGTCATATGTATTGCTATATAAATATATATATATATATCTGTGTACATATACATACTTTCATATATGTACATTAGTTGACATTATTGGGTACAAGCTAACAATTAGCAGGGCTGTTTCTGTTAACACTACACTAGTATGGGAACCCAGTAATTGGGACTATAAAAGTCTGCATGACATGCTTTGGGTAGTAGACATACTATATTGCCTTTATCTTCATTCATACTATTACGTGTTCCACTTATTTAGCACTATATTCCTGTATGAGAGTCATGGCTTAGTGGTAGGTCATACAGACTAGTGTTACAATGGTCTTGTGGTAGGGCCTACTAGTATGCTCATATTCTGCTTTTGAGTTGAGTATAGGGCCTATCAATCAAAGTGCTGGAGGCACCTTTAAGCAGTTAAAGGGCTTAGTAGGTCTCACAGGAGCCAGGCTGTGTTGCAGATTCTGGTTGCTGCATATATCTTCACTGTTTCCTGTAGTGAGTGTGTATGGCTACTGAGACCTACGACTATATTTCATATGTATTAATATATATTTATATATATGTATGTGTTTATATACATACCTTCACATATGTACATTACCTTACATTATTATGTACAAGCTAACAGGTAGCAGGGCTGTTTCTGTTCACACTGAACTAGTATGGGAATCCAGTAATTTTGCCATTAAAACTCTACCTGACATGCTTTGGATAGTACATTTCCTATATTGCCTTTATACTGATTCCTACTATTACATGTTATATTTATTTTAGCACTGTGTTCTTGCAAAGCAGGCATGGCTTAGTGGTAGGTCATACAGACTACTGTTACCAAGGTCCTGGGTTTGAGACTAACAGTGGGAATTTTTTTTACTTTGCAAACTTTCAAACTGAGTACAGGACTTGTCAATCAAAGTGCTGAGGCCACCTTTAAGCAGTTAGAAGGGTAAGTAGGTCACACAGGGGTCAGGCTGTGTTGCAGATTCAGGTTGCTGCAATTATGTTCACTGTTTCCTGTAGTGAGTGTGTATGGCTACTGAGACCTACGACTATATTTCATATGTATTAATATATATTTATATATATGTATGTGTAGATATACATACCTTCACATATGTACATTACCTTACATTATTATGTACAAGCTAACAGGTAGCAGGGCTGTTTCTGTTCACACTGAACTAATATGGGAATCCAGTAATTTGGCCATTAAAACCCTACCTGACATGCTTTAGATAGTACATCTCCTATATTGCCTTTATACTGATTCCTACTATTACATGTTATATTTATTTTAGCAGTGTGTTCTTGTAAAGCAGGCATGGCTTAGTGGTAGGTCATACAGACTAATGTTACCAAGGTCCTGGGTTCAAGACTGACAGTGGGAATTTATTTTTCTTAGCAAACTTTCAAACTGAGTACAGGACCTGTCAATCAAAGTGCCATAAAGGCACTTTTAAGCACTTTAAACCAGGTCTGCGCTCGTTTGCGCGGAGCTAACGCATGCGCACTGGCAGTTAGCTTGTGGGGCGCGCAAGCGGTGTGCTGGGATAAACCTTAATTGGCTAGTGACACACATGTTCAGCTAAGCACAGCTAGTTGCAAACAGTTTCACTCTGTTAAACCGATGCCTAGCAACAGGCACGCAGTTTACAGCTTTTTAAACACTACTCAGCTACGGGCACTCCGTCTCACAGCAGCTTACCTATCAGTACATTTCTGACTATTTTTGTTATTGTGTTACTTCAGAATATATGCTCCGTTTCATTCCATTTTACAAAAGGGAATACATTTACATGTGTACAATACTGTCAGGGGCTTTTAGTGCTTATTTACAAAAAAAAAAAAAAAGGTTGTTGTGGGGCCCAAACCCTGCCTGCCTACTCTTAGGCCGGCAACTCTACCGCTAAGCTATTCCTTCTTGGCTTACTTTGCATATTTAGTTCTTATATCCTTTTCCACTGATTGCTAGCTGTGATTGCGCTAGTAGCACACCAGCACTGCAGCACACAGTAGCAAACATTTACGGGTTTTAAAAAAAAAAGGTTTTAATTTAATTTTATTACATCTCTTCACTTTATACAGTGATGGTCTATCGGGGCATGTGTTGTGTAGTGTGTTTATGCACATTTCCATGGCCTCTCTCGTGGCTGTTTACTTTCAGCCATTCTAGTCTTCCGGGGGCGTGTCCGCTTGCAGGGCTTAGCCTACAGACACGCCCCCTACTCTCTTACACGGACCGTGTAAGAGTTACTAGTGTGATTCAGCATGCCTTATGCACCTCATGCATATGCATGACATGCTGACATCACACAGTTTCACTGCAGCCTCCGTGTAAGAGTTATAACTCTTACACGGAGGCTTCCTGAATCTGGCCCATTATTTTTCCTGGTAACTAAATACCTCAGTGCATTTATTAGAATCATGTATAATGTAGTATTATTTAAAGATATCCAGTGCACTTTTTTTAATACTAAATATTAATGTTTTCTACAAGCATATGAGCTGTTTTCATATCTGGGAGGGAATACAGATAATACAAAATCAGACAGCAATTAGTGTTAGTTGGAGCTCAGGTTGCAACATGTGCTTTAGCATGGATGGCCTTAATTTTAGGTTAGGTAATGCCTGTGGGTACAGTTGTCAGTTTGGGATAACTGCTCCTATCAGGAGGGTTAAACGTCATTATTTGGAGATCTACATAGTTTTTGTGTATTCAAGTTCATAGGTTATGGGGGTGTTCTTGGGGTATGTTTGATTGTTTTTTGTTTGAGGGTCTTCATTAAAACAAAAAGTGTTGCAAAATGTAACACAGGTTCAAATGGAGATGACAAGAAACAACTGTACAAAGGATCAACCTTCCAAACATTAGTGGGTGTATGCAACACAAAAGCTGGACCTAGACTTTTAAAAAGCTGACATATATGTATATATATATATATATATATATATATATATATATATATATATATATATGTAGGTGGGTATAATGACTTCTGATTATAATGGTTACACTATGCATATTATTTTGGAATGTGCATGACCTCACAGGAATAGACAAAAAGGTAAGAGTACTGAATTATATTAAGAAATGTAGAGTGCAAATAGCAATGTTATAGAAGACACATTTGGAAAGAAGTGAACATGTGAATTTGATAAAGAAAGGGTTTCAGCATGGATATTCAGCAAAATATCAGAGACAAAGGAAAAGGGGAGTATTTACACTAACTGCTAGAGGAAGGGGGATTTGAATTAGTAAGGGAGTACTGGCAAGTGAGGAGGATAACACTGGCATGTATTTGCATTCCACCTAAAACTGCTATTATGGAGCTTAAGAAATTTGTGGGAGAAATAATCAGTTTTCAGCAGGGTATATTACTGATAGGTTGGGAATGGAACTTGATTTGCAATGGTGAGGATGTATAAGAGGAACCAAGAAGGGAAAATATAACAAAAGAGTGTAGATTTTTTTTAGAAATTTATGAGAATCTTTGGTATGAAAGACTTGAATTCAGTAGTGGGCATTTACACATTATTCCCTAAGGTTCAACTGGGTTAGACTAGACAGAAATTATATTTCACAGGAACACATCCATTTAATTGAAAGCATCAACATGTATCCAATAACTATTTTAGATCATGTGCCAATAACAACTAAGATACAAACGCAGAGCAATGAAGTAAAAATGAGACACCAGTGCTTCCCCACCTATCGGTTACAAAGACAGGAATTTAAGGCATGGGTAGTGGAAATTATTCAAGAGTTATTAGGGAAGATACAAATTTCTTCAGAAGTTACAGCTAGTGAGTGGATAAAATGAAAGTGCAGTTTAAAAACCAGGTAGAAATAAAAGGAAAGGAATGTAGTTAAGAAGTAACAAGAATTATTTAGAGGTCCTGGTAAAGGTTAAAGCATTGTAGAATAGAGAAATCTCACAGAACAAGAACAGGCACAACTGCAGAGTGATGAAGAGAACATAAGGGACTATCTGAATAATATCCATGAGTCTAGAATATAAGGGACTATCTGGAAAATATCCATGAGTCTAGAACATAAGGGACTATCTGGATAATATCCATGAATCTAGAAAGATTGCTGTTATCCAGTCTTTCTATTTCTGATAATAACTCCAGACCACAAAAACTTTTAGCACGATGACTTAAGCGAGCGAACGTTAAAAGGGTTGTTGCCAAACTTAGGGAGTCTATAACAAGAAAAATAACCAGAGATCCTCTAAAGGTATCAGAGATAGTTTGGAAATTTCATTAAAATGTGTATAAAACAGAGAAATGTGGAAATCAAGAAACAGCACAAATGGAAATATTTATGGATGACTTAAGTATGCCAAGGTTAGAGGTAGATGAGGTTCAACATTTAGCCGTTAAGATAGGAGGAGATCATAAAAATGGTGACATATGATTAATCTGCAAGAAAGTCCCCATGAACAAATGGTATTCTTGTGGATGTTTGAAAACTAAAAAGAAAGAAAGTGATAAATATCTGGAAGGATTTGTTTGGAGGAGAAGCACCGACATCCTTTAAGAAAGCTGTGGCGGCAGTAATACCTAAAGACAGTACAGATCCATTATACCCAGCTTCATATACTCACATTTCAATTTTAAGGCATGATATAAAGAGTTTATGTCCATAATAGCTAAAAGAATAACAAAGGTGGTACCAAAACCTATAGATATGTATCAGTGTGGTTTTATGGAGGGGATGCAAACATTTGACAACATTAAAAGAACAATGATGATCCAGAGAGAAGCAGAATGTAAAAAAATACCTCTGTTGTTGGTGGTCTTAATGCAGAGAAAGCATCCATCAGAGTAAGAGGAGGGCAATGGAAATATTTGCATTTCCTGATGCAGTAATAATGTTAATTAGGTGGACATATGAGGGATCAGTGGCAAAAATTAAAGTGAGATGGTTTCTCTCTGATAAATTGTGTCGGAACAGAAGAACCAAGCAGGGGAGTTCTCTTTCCCCTTTGTTATTTGCATTATATTTAGAACCATTGACAAGAAAATAAGTGACTCAGAAATTTAAGAATATAATTGATATGGTAATCAAGAAAAGTTGGCTTTATTTACAGACAATATTATTTTATACCTGATAAAACCAGAACAGGATGTCTCAGTGTTGTGGAACATTCTGAGACAGTTTCAAGTCTTTTTGGTACCCACACATGAATTGGTTCAGCAATGCCTATATATATATATACATATATATATATATATATATATATATATATATATATATATATATATATGTATATATACATGGGTAAGATACAATTAAGTATTTAGGAGTATTGATTAAAAATGAGTATGTTATGGCAGCTAATGATATGTGGGAAGAGACTAAACTGAAGATAATACAAACATTGAGAAACTGTAAGTACTTGTTTTTGGATACAGATAGCAAGATACAAAAAGTGAAACTGTTTTTAGTGCTTTTAGTTTTATACACAGGTCAGCCATATTTTTAGCAATGAGAGGAGACATTGTGGACAGTAATTGATAAAGAGTTGAAGGATTTTATCTGGGTGTGGAAAAGGGCAAGGATCAAGTGGGATAAGTTGATCCTTCCACTAAAACAAGGTGGTTTAGGATTACCTGGTTTCAAGGGATATTTTAGAGCTACAGAGTTAAGGCTCATATACATAACACAAGCAGTAAATACAATTACAGTGTATATAACTCAAAGTGGAAAGGGGTGATGATGAAGCAAGGAGGAAATCTGAGAAATAGTGATATTCTGGATGTAGACCCTTAAGCAGAATAACAACAGCTATACAGACTATTATATTATATTCATAAATTAGCAGAAAGTAATCTATGAACTAAGTCAACACGAGAATGGAGAAAGGAGATTTTGCCAGTAGGGATGACTGTAATTAGGGGTACAGAGGAATAGGCAAAAGGGGGATGTAATTTATTGGAGAAAACTGGCAAAAAAAGCAAGGTATTATGAGCAAATAACTAGAGAGGGAAAGGTAACGGAATGAAAAGAGGCCAGGAAGACATTCGGACTGCAGGCTAGAGATTGCCTATCATATCAAGAATTGATATCAGAGTATAGGCAAAAAAAGGGGTAAGGGAATCCTGATTGAAAGACCTGCTCTGGTAGAGTTTTTACTTGAATCTAGAACAGAAGCTGCTGTTAAAAAAGGGATGATTAGTAGAGCATGTAAAATATTGCATTATAACTTATCAGAATCGATCAGAGGAAGTTAAAAAGAGATTTGGAAAAGAAGAATAGATGAAAGGATGAGAAGAAATTTAATTAATACTAATCCAAAAAAAAGTAGGATCTTTGGTATACCAAAGATCCATGTAAACTTAAATGAGCCACCATTAAGACCTATAGTGGCTAGTGCAAACAGTAAAACTGAAGGTCTTCCTGTTTTTGTGGATAAATATCTACAAAAAATGGTTCCCAATAATGTCACATATATTAAGGATAGTTTTGACTTCTTAAAAAAGATAGAAAAAAATTGAAGTGAATGAAATGGATTTATTGGTGGCATTGGATATAAACTCCTTATAAACCATGATACCAAATTAGGAAGGTATGGGAACAGTAAGGATAGAATTGTTAAGAACTAAAATGTTTTCCACTGGGGCTATAGGACTCTTGATGGAGATGATTGACCTAGTATTGAATTATAACTTTTTGTTGTTCTATGAGCAAATATATGTTCAAACAAATGGGGAAGCCATGGGAGCGGCCCTGGCCCCAAGTTATGCAAATGTTTCTATGTATGGATGGGAGACGGTGAATATACTTGAAAGTGAATTTAAAAAATACACAGTTAAAATGGTCCGGTTTATTGATGATCCCCCGGATTCTCACGGAGTGCAAGATCGGTGCAGGAGCTCAAGCAGGCAACATGTCTGCTGTGCGATCCAGGAACAGCCTGCAGGGGCATGCATGAGCACTCCTGCACTAATCTTGCACAGACTAAGCCCTGGTATGCAAATCACCCCATTTGTAGGTGAAATCCATGCAAATGAGGTAATTATGCAATCCAGGAAGCTTGCAACAGTCCGTGCAAGACTAGTGCTATCTGCAGAAATGTACTTGGTTAGTAACCGAGTACAATTCTGCAAAATCCAAAACGGAGCTATGACAGCTCCGAATAAAGGCTGCATATCAAGTAGTAAGCATGCCAAAGGCCAAGTAGAAGGCCACTGACATTGCAAACAAAACAAAAAAAAAATAAAAAAAAACAACTTTTATTTTTTTTTAGCAGATCTCAGCTGTTTAAGCGTAGGGCAGCAGATCGCAAACGAGATCTGGGGGAAATAATAAAATAAACCTAAAATAAGCATTGTAACTAAAATCATTATTCTGCCATGCAAGTCAATGGCAGGCAGAAGACAACCTGGCCAGTGAGTAGTAATTGCTAAGGGGGGAGGCTCAGTGTGAGACATGTAACTATGCATTAGCAGGCAATCCTATGCAAATGAGGGGAAGGATAGTGAATCCCTGTTTTCCTCAGCATGTGAGTCAGGTCCCAACAGTGTAAGAGTAGGAATAACTTGGTGCAAGCCGAGGAGGTAGGTGACATTATGGGGGGGGGGGTGTCAGGCATACTGTAAGCAGATTGGAGCCTACTGGCTTGGGTTTGCTCCTAGCTTAGCAGAGCTAAGCTATGGGGTGTGTCTAATCCTGCCTAGCACTCTTTACAAAGCCTAAGCAGATGTGCACACCACGAACCGGGTTTTACAGGAAGAAAAAAGAAGTTAAACCAGGAAATAGCAGCAGTGTGCACATCTGAGCACTCTGTTTGTGCAGCACGCACACGGGCTTAAACAGGGAGGCAATAGGAAGTGAAAACAATAGTAAGAAGGTAATCAAGGAGAACTAGCTTAGCTGGCAGGTGAAATGTATCAGAATCAGCCAATTACACAGGCAGCAGACCAGCCCAGCCCAGAACACTACTATAAACCAAGCAAACACCTTCCCCTCTGGTTTTTCCCACACTCTACACCACCGGTGTATACAAGCGGGGAAATTTTAACAAACAAACCTACAAAATGAGAAGGGCTGCAGCAGGCAACATAGAACAACATATGCAAGAGGCTGAGGGTGGTGAGGATGTGAATGCTGCTGAACAACCCACAGTGAGGAGACAGAGCAGGAGACATACTGAACCAGGGTAACCTACCAGGGGCTACATGAGCTGGAGATAGTGGAGCGCTATAGAGTGGACAGAGACCTCTCCTACAGCAAATTGTTGAGCTGTGCCGGCTACACCTGACACACCAAACAGACCGAGGAGAATCCATCCCAGTGGATACCAAGGTATGTGTAGGCCTAGGTATACTAGCCACAGGTACCTCCCAAAGCACAACTGGGGATATCATGGGGATCTCACAGGCATCAGCATCCAGAGTGTTCCACCAGTTCCTGGATGCCATGTCAGCACATGCCAGTGAGCACGTTTATTTCCTCAACACCTGTGAGGTGTTGACCATCAATATGTGTCTCTCCCACCAAATAGCAGAATACCATGGGGTAGTGGGTGCTATAGACTGCACGCACATACCCATCAAAGCACCACCCAATGAGCAGGGTAGGGCCTACATCAACCACAGGGGTATCCCCTCCATCTACTTCCAGGTCGTATGTGATGCCTAGGGCATTATAATGAATGCGTGTGCTGGCTGCCCTGGAAGCTATTGTCAAAGGAAAAATATACTTTAAAAATGATCAATACACGGTAGGTTCAGGTTAAGGCACTTTAATCTTGCAGCAAGGAGACAAAAACGTGCTAATACAGAGTTTGTCTAACTAGAATCAGGAAATACCAGCATTTTTATACATTTTCTAATAAGACATTGCCTACCAAGCTGACGTAGCAGATCACAAGTTTTAACATCATCATTACATAGCAGTTGTTTTTCTGCTTTTCTGCTTGTACTATCAATTTTTGTGAGAAACTTCCTAAGAAAAACAACATGGCCTTGGCTACCACCGGTTAGATATATGCAATGTTACCATTCAATGTACTATGGCTAATATGAGCACAAAGCAAGTATAGATTGCAGTTCATTTTTCCAACAGTTCTTTGTTTGTCTTTATCTCTTCCTTCTGCAGCTGTGCATGTTCTCATACCACGAACAAAGCTAATTGTTCAAAATCATAACATTATAGAATATGGCATTGTTCATTCACTGCTTCCTGGCCTAGCAGATAATCACCTGTTTTTCAAGTACATTTCCAAAAGGCATAAACATGAATTTTGCTGTGCTAGCAGTTACTAGGTCAGAGGGCATCTTGCAAGATTCAGAAAGCACACTGCAGTTTCAAAAGCATCTTTTAGTCTCATATAAAACTCAGCTGTATATAAAATAGTGTATATAAAATAGAATGAAAAATGTGTTAACTCTTTTAGCTTCTAATTGGCATTAAGCACACACATTGATACATATTTTTCTAATATCCCCCCCCCCTGTTAATACCTTTTAATTCTATTTTCAAAAGCATAAACAGTTTGCTTCTTTTTCTAACCTCTTCCATTTAGGATTTGCAGTTAAGAGAGTCATTCAGTTTAGACTTATGAAAGTGTTTCACTTTTCAACAACTCTTCAATTTCAGTACTTTGATACAAAGTCTCAGAAACTGATATGTCTATAAAATCTTTGATTAACTTTTTCATGCAGGGAATACCACAACAAATGCATGCTCCTAATAGGAGTAATCCCACATAAATGGCAATCAGGATGTTCATTAGGATGGAACCCCACCCCCCAAACAGATTCTGGAAAAAGTCTGTCAGAGGGTTTAGGCCTGGTTTGGTCATGGTTGACACTTGCTGGATCACCTCAAGATGGTTGTTTATCTCGTGCTGGTTGTCAGGAATATACGAACAGCATTCTTCTTTGATTAAAGCGCACGTACCACCTCTTGCCGCTAGGGTGAAGTCAAGAGCCATGCGGTTCTGAAGCACCACAGATCTCATAGCATTCAGTTCATCAGTCACTAATTCGAGAGCAGAAAAAGTTGCATTGCTTATAACTTTGAGAAGTTTAGACAGTTTTCTCAGCTCCCAAATCGATTTCACTGTGCCATATGCAGGGGCTATGCCTGCCCATGATATAATGGTGTCACTCAAGTCTATGTGTGTCAGTTTATCTTTGTTTTTCATGGAGTTATGGTTTCTCCACCCTGCTTTGATTCATCCCACTGGATTCTTGGGTCTCTTGATTGGACTTCTAGGTTTACTGCTGACTTCTCTGATGTTTTGAATTTTTCCCTGAGGCAAAGCTGCAGTGTGTCATATGGCCGGAACCAGGTAACCCAAAAAAGAACTGCCGGACCAATTCTCAGGTAGCCATTTATATTCTTTTTTTCCACAAACAAAATAACAATTCTCTACTTTAGTATTGATATAAGCTTGCCCTGCATGAAACATTTTCTTATCAATAATAGAAATCTGCTTTAAAAGAACAGGATTATGTTGTATCTCATTAACACTTCTATGCATCCTCTCAAAATATGCATCATAGTTTGTATCACAAATAGTTTTTGTCTTACTGGCCTTAATATAACATTTATAAGAAACAGTCACATTGCAATTGCTCCAACCCACCTGAATAGTGTCATTTTTGTAAAAACATACAATCCCTTTTTGTGTAACAGGTAGGTACAATGCTATTTTGTCTTGTGATTTCACAGGTGTAGTATCAAAAATCAAGTTTTCCCAGGTCTCATTGACCCCTAGGGGGACAGCAGTCATCAATAATCCCCCGTATGCTGTTGGTATAGCTGTGCAAATCCAGCAGTTCGAAACATTAAAAGTCTCAGCATACACATATTTAATTGCTTGGTAAGTGTTAAAGTTTGGATGCCAGTCTATGAGTAATGCATCACGTTTGTTCAGTTCAACTCATGTGGCTGGGAAAAGGAAAGGCCACAGCAAAATGATCATTGTTATCAGTTTAGCTATCAGAATAATCATGCAAATTTTCTGAGGTTGTTCTGCATCTCTGTTTACTCTATACCTGGTCATTTTGTTCTCATTGTACAACAGTAACAAGGTTTTTGTCCAGTTCAAAGTTCTTAACCAATTTACAGTGTGTCAGATAAATCCAGGACGCTCGCTCTGTGATCTTGACTGCAGTGGGTGATGACAGTAGCACCTGGTACAGTCCTTCCCACTTCGGAGAACTCCAGTTCTTTTTCTTCACAACCTTCACCCAGACCGACGTGCCTGGGGCTATTGCTGCTTCCGATGGTCTGGTTTGTTCTTTATCTGAAACAGAATTTAACTGCAAAAGTTTGTTATTCAAAAATCGCCTCATATACTCTGCAAGTGAACTGTCAGCCTCCTGGTCTGCAGGCATGAGAGGTTTCCACTGAGGTGTATAATATGCTCTCCCAAACAGAATTTCAAAAGGAGTTAACCCTTTTACATTTGGAACAGTTCTCATACTCAACAGTGCCAGAGGTAGACAGTGCACCCAGTTCTTTTGTGTCTCACTAATCAATTTCCTAAGCTTGTTTTTCAAAACTCCATTGTGCCTCTCTACTAATCCTGCAGATTGGGGTGGTATGCGCAATGGTTTTCAGAGAAATCAAGTAACGGCTTAGTTGTTGTATAGTTTGATTTACAAAGTGTGTGCCATTGTCACTATAAATCTTTTCCGGTATGCCAAATCTAGGAATAATTTCTTTAACGAGGACTTTTGCAACAGTAGCTGCATCTGGATTTTTAGTTGGAAAAGCTTCCACCCATTTGGAAAACATATCTATAATGACAAGGCAGTACTTCTTATTTTTGCATTTGTTCAGCTCTATAAAATCCATACAGATAGTATGAAACAGATACGGTGGTGTAGGGAAACTCCCTTGCTTAGGTCTTAATGTACCTTGTGCATGATGCTTGTTACAAACATGGCATGCTGCACAAAATTTTTTTGTGTAGTTTGTAAATCCATACATCGTAAACACTCGATTCACTAACTGTACCATCCCCCCTGTTGAGACATGGCACTGCCCATGGCTCAACAAAGCTGCATATCTAAACAAGTTAGATGGCAAAATCGGTTTCCTCTCTTTGGAGATGTACAGTCCTTTCTCAAGGATTGCTCCTCGTTTTATCCATTTTTGTTTTTCTACATTTGTAGTAAGTGTCTGTGTTGTTTTTAACATTTCTAAGTCTAAAATCTCAGATGGTTGTAATTCCTCACTCAAAAGAAATACTTCTGAAGCTGAAGCTGCCTGCTTTGCAGCTGTATCAACTCTCGCATTACCTTTTGAAATTCTATCCTGTTGTTTGGTATGAGCTACGCATTTGCAAATGGCTACTTTCTGAGGTAACTGAATAGAGTCTAACAAATCTAAAATAAATTGTGCATGATTAATTGGTTTACCAGTAGATGTTATCATTCCTCTATTTTTCCACTGCTGCACAAAAACATGTACAGTAGAAAAAGCATACTGGCTGTCAGTAAAAATGTTCACTCGTTTACCCTTTGCCAAGGTACATGCCCTTGTTAAAGCAATCAATTCTGCTGCTTGTGCAGATAAGTTGTGCGATAAAGACTTTGCTTCTAAAATCTCAGTATCAGAAACTAATGCATACCCCACTAGATTCTGTCCTGTAGGACCCCTTCTACATGAGCCGTCCACATAGTATGTCACCTTGGCATCATCCAAGGGAACATCCGTGAGATCTTTTCTAGGTAGTGTCTTTTGCTCAATCTCCTGCAGGCAGCAGTGTGGTTTGCCATCTGCAGGGGTTGGGAGCAAGGTTGATGGATTCAAAGTTGTGCATCGTTCAATTGTCATATGAGGTTGGCTCAACAGTATAGTCATACAGGAAAGATGTCTAGCAGGAGAAAGATATGCTACTTTTTCTTGCAGTAAAATAATCGTGACTGCATGAGGTACTCTCAATGTGAGAGGGTGGAATAACACTACTGAGGTTGAAGCCTGCACTGCCATTGCAGCTGCGACTACTGCTTGTACACAGTGGGGCAGGGATCGTGCCACTGGGTCTAGCTGTGATGAATAGTAAGCTATGGGGCGTTGTTTGTCCCCATGCTGTTGTGTTAACACTGATGTCATATAACCCTGCTTACAATCTACAGTTTGGAAAAATCGTTTATGATAGTTCGGTAATCCTAAAACTAATGAAGAAGCTATCAGTTGTTTCAATTTGCAGAAAGCTAATTCTGCTTCTGGTGTCCACTGTAATAAATCTTGTGCTGCCATAGGCTTTTTGAATATCAAGTTGGTCAGTGTGGAGCACATTCCAAGGCATAGTTTGGAATCCAACTCTGACAAAAATTAGTAGTGCCTAGGAAGGACATCATTTCCTTCTTGGTAGTTGGTTTAGGTGCTTGTAATATTGCTGTTTTTCTGTCTTCATCTAATATTCTGCCTTCTTTGGATATTACATATCCCAGGTATTTGACCTGTTTTTTCCAGAGTTGCAGTTTGTTTTTGTTTACCTTGTGTCCTTGAGTAGCTAAAAATTGTAGTAATGCTATGGTATCTTCTCTGCATTCTTGCTGGGTGGGGGCTGCCAGCAGAATGTCGTCTACATAAAGTAAAATCTGGCTGCCTTTTGGTGGGATAAATCCCGCCAGGTTACTTGCCATTTCCTGTGTGAATATTGTGGTACTCTCACAATATCCCTGTGGTAGTCGTGTATATGTATACCTTTTCCCCTGAAATGTAAATGCAAACCAATGTTGACTGTCAGGGTGTATCGGTATTGAGAAAAATGCACTGCTAATATCTACCACAGAAAAATACTTCTGTTGAGGTTTCAAATCATTTAATAAGGTGTGTGGATCTGGCACCGTAGGTGCTCTAGGTATAACTGCATCATTTACAGCTTGTAAATCTTGGCCCATACACCATTCTCCGTTTGCTTTCTGAACAGGAAATAAGGGTGTATTACATGGTGAATCAGGAGATTCTATCAATACTCCTTCCTTAAGTAAGGCTGCTATTATAGGTTTGATTCCTATTTCTGCATCCTTTCTCAAGGGATACTGTCTCTTTTGAGGTCTAAATGCTGACTTTGGTGTGATAGTGACTGGTCCTGCTGTACGAATAAGTCCTACATCTGATTTCCCTGTTGACCAGAAAGTCTCTGGTATGTTTCGTAAGGCTTTTTCCTCTTCCTCTAGTAAGAGTGCTACTCAGCTGTCGTCACTTGCCTGCAAGTGTACAGCTGGGTGTGTCTGTGTTATCCAATTCAGCTTCTGCTTTTGTACTCCCTGTTCGGAAAGTTCTAACTCTGTCTGCTTTTCCCACCTTGTGACTTTTTCTCCTAGGTCTGCCCACTTCACATTTCTATCTTTAGTCAAACTCACATGTGGTAATCGATTAGATTTGTAAAGTGCTAGGAATTCCTGGGGCAATAAACAGCTTACTACACTGTTTCCTACTGTGTCCCAGTACAGGTTTTGTAATACTAATCTGTTAGCATGGTTTCTAAACAGTTCTTGCTCATATTCTTTATCAGGTCCTGGTTTGCTACAGTAATATAGAGTGCAATGTAACAAATGCTGTTTATCAGTGTCAAGGGAGGGGGATTTACTGATGGCTACATTCATCAGTTCTTCGGTTACCGCCTCTGGACCAGTCATAACCAAGTCCTGGCTGTACCAATAAAATGTTTCATCCTCCGGTCATACTACAAAAGTATCCATTACTCGCTGTGCTTCCATACCCTGCATAGTTGGAACTACTGCTATGCCAAAAATCTGCATTAGGTCTTCTTCCAAAAGATTCACTGGGCATTTTGCAGAAACAACAATTTTGCCTTTCTGGGTCATCCCTGAAACAGGGTCAGTTATTGCTATGTTGTGGGAGAGTGGCTCCCGATACAGCTGTCCATTAGCTGCTTTCACTAATATGTAGTCAAGTGATTCTGAATTTTCTGGTAGTTTGGAAGGATGTATCAGGGTCCGTGAAGCCCCTGAGTCACACAGGAATTTAACTTCCCTCCCCTCTACCAAAAGTGTGACTTCTGGTTTTGTGTCCGCTAAGTAGAGCTCTAGGCTCAATAATGCTAAGTCTAAAATTTCACTTTCTTCATTATCTGTGATTTCATGCACATCCTCTATCTCTTCTATCACATCCTCTACTCCTTCTATCACATTTGCACTTGTCTTTTCTTGTTTATTCCTTTCCAGTGATTCTTGACTATCATATAGTCAGTCCTCACCTTCCTTGTCTTCCGTGGTTACCTTTTTATTTTGCCTGCAATCCCTTGCTGTGTCCCTTTTTCCCGCATTTAAAACATTCACCCCTTTTCTTTCTCTCTTCAAAGTCCTCTGATCGTTTATCAGATTGTTTGTTTCCCTGGGCATTTTTCTTACCCTTCTTCCCAGTTTGTACTACAAAGACTTCTGATCCATCTTCTACTACAAATACTTGAGTTTTCTTTTTCTTTTTGCTATTAAAATGCCTTTCGGCATGTCTTGCATATTCAAGTAATGACTGTAATCTACTTGTACGATGATCTACTATGTGCTTTGTAATAAAGCTGCTAATGGGTGCAATACTGCCTTTCAAAAATGCATTCTTTAGCTGCTGCTCATATGGGGAATCATGTGTTTGGTCTTCAGGTACCTGCATTCCACAATGGTCATTAAAACACTCTAATAATCTGGCATAATATCTATCAACAGTTTCACCTTCTTGTTGTATGCATTGATTAATGCAAGTCCAGTCAGCCCTAGGCTTCCATTTCTCAGAGATTCAGTCTGTCAGACCTTTCACTCTGTTATCCAGTTTTGCGTTATTATGTGGGAGTGGCCTAAGTTCTGCATCATGGGGATTCCAGTTGCCACTGATCATGTGCCAATCTGGACCCATGATTTGTCTGACTACTTTCTCTACTTCCTCTCCATTCAAATGATAACATAACCTCATGCCCTGTAAGTCTTCTAAGAATTTTCTAAAATTAACTTTCGGATGGGGAATTCCCTCTGTGGCTTTCCGGAAGTCTTCCGGTGTCCACGGTCTATTCACTAGAAGAGTTGGGTCCTGTCCTGCCTGTCCTGCCTGTGGATTTGGTACTTCTATGAGTGGACTTATCTCTTCTTCACTCATAGCTTGTGAATTTTTATTTATTTCATACAATTCAATATCCCCTCTTAAGTTGCGTGTTCGAGACCTAGTCTCGATAGGATCTCTGACAAATGGAACAGCTGGATATAGCGGAGGTGGATCAGCTTGTCCACTTGCTTCATATTCTGGTAAGGGAAGTGGAGGGGGCAGAGGGGCTGTTGGTATTACCAAGTTATTGTCTTCTTTATCTAAAAACATTGCTTTTGAATTTTTAATCTTTTGTTCCCTGCAGTTTGCTTCCTCAAGCCACCTGTGTGCCTGAGGGATTCCTAATTGACGTTGCTTTTTTAGCTGACCTTTTGCGTCTGTTTTAACTTGTCTAACAAGTTTGATAAGTGAAGGTTTATCTAAATTACCATCAAATTTGTATTTATTAACCCATTTTGTATAATACCTAACATTGTCGGCATGCTGTAATTGCATATATTTCACGTCTTCGGTTAAGGGCGGATCTCGGGAACTTTTTGTGCATTGATTTCCCATGTTGTCTTAGCTAAGTTAGAAATTGTTACATAATCCTTTTTATCACATGGTACCACGATTTACACTTCTTCACAGTTTATCTAGAATAACTGCCTACCAATTCTGTTTCCCTGATCTATGATAAGACAGCAATTTTTTTTGTCCCTGATCTGCACTTGCAAATCTCCCTGACAAAAACAAAAATACTGTAACAAGTCCCTGATCTAAAACAGAAAAAGGTAAATTCCTCCTTACCTGAGCCTCCGTGTTTGATCCCACCAGAACGTTGACTTGTCCTCCAATCGCAGATCAGAAACAGTGGCTGGCCTCTTTTGAATGACAATTCAGTCAGAGGTCTTTCAAAGCAGAAGAACCGATGTGGCTTCTTCCCTGTACGGTTTCATGCCACCGGGCCCATCTGACCTGAGCTAGAGCGAGAGATATTTCCGGTCCGAAGGACCAATCTGTCAAAGGAAAAATATACTTTAAAAATGATCAATACATGGTTGGTTCAGGTTAAGGCACTTTAATCTTGCAGCAAGGAGACAAAAATGTGCTAATACAGAGTTTGTCTAACTAGAATCAGGAAATACCAGCATTTTTAAACATTTTCTAATAAGACATTGCCTACCAAGCTGACATAGCAGATCACAAGTTTTAACATCATCATTACATAGCAGTTGTTTTTATGCTTTTCTGCTTGTATTATCAATTTTTGTGAGAAACTTCCTAAGAAAAACAACGTGGCCTTGGCTACCACCAGTTAGATATATGCAATGTTACCATTCAAGGTATTATGGCTAATTTGAACACAAAGCAAGTATAGATTGCAGTTCATTTTTCCAACAGTTCTTTGTTTGTCTTTATCTCTTCCTTCTGCAGCTGTGCATGTTCTCATACCATGAACAACACTAATTGTTCAAAATCATAACATTATAGAATATGGCATTGTTCATTCACTGCTTCCTGGCCTAGCAGATAATCACCTGTTTTTCAAGTACAGTTCCAAAAGGCATAAACATGAATTTTGCTGTGCTAGCAGTTACTAGGTCAGAGGGCATCTTTCAAGTTTCAGAAAGCACACTGAAGTTTCAAAAGCATCTTTTAGTCCCATATAAAACTCAGCTGTATATAAAATAGTGTATATAAAATAGAATGAACAACGTGTTAACTCTTTTAGCTTCTAATTGGCATTAAGCACACACATTAATACATATTTTTCTAACAGCTATGATGATTCCCACATATGGCATCTGATGCATCTGCACCAGAGATTTGCCAATGGGGGCGTCCCCTATGGTCACCTAGTGGGGGAAGCTGGGTACACACTGGAGCCTTGGCTGATGACAGCCATCAGAAATGCGCACACACCTGAACAACAATGCCAAAATGAGGCACACGCACAGGCCAGACATATAATAGAGCATGTGTTTGGGATGCTCAGGTCATGGTTCCAGTGTCTGGACACATCCGGTGGAGCCTTGCAATATTCACCAGTTACATGTACCCAAATTGTTATGGTATGTGCTTTGCTACATAATATGATCCTGTGGAAACAGCTGCAGCAGGAACAGCATGGGGCAGGGCCACACAGCCCCCACCAATGCCAAGGCCTGCACAAGCACAGAGTGACCCAGAGGAGGAACAACCTTAGCCTACCCCAGTAGGCAGAAGGAGGCGTGCCCAGTATGCCCTGGCCTTGGTAAGGAGGCAACAAATAGCACATGCACTGACACAGTAGGGACCCAGGGAATGACACCTCTCTCTGACTCACACATACAGTAAAAGGAATGCCAAACATGACACTACCTTTGCTTAACCATGTGTAGGGAGTGTACTATGTGCATCCAACATAGGCAGCCCTCCAGCACTATCTGCAAGTCTGGCACACCTTCAAGGTAAGTCAATCAACCTACCAATTGCCAAACGGAGTAGAATGTGTCGTTACCAGTAGCTATGGTATGGATGTGAGCATGCAAGGGAATTGGGTGGCTGAATGTTATGGCAGCAGACAGTAGACATGCATAGTGGCACCATGACATCTGTAACACATACTGGAGTTACCATAGTAGCCAGTACTACACAGGGTAACAAAACACACTGCAGGAAACGTGCTGAGTGACATGTGTGTCCATATGACCCACACATGCCAGTCTAGATGGTTCATATACACAACAACAGTCTCAGCCAGCAGGACAGGTGTAGACAAACCCAAACAGAGCCTGTGCCATGGCCCCTGAATGATGGCTATGGTTAACCTCCCCCCCAGGCCTACACAGACAGACCACAGCAGGGCAGGCAGTGGGATGTTAGTTCTTAAGGGTAGGAAGTCAGACAATAATATGTAGGGCAACCAAAGCCACAATCTGTAGTACACTGGTATGCCTCTTGTCAGCATGATAGTTAGCAATACAGAATGAAATGGAATACCTGACATACCAGTACAATCATAGCAAATGTGTACAAGTGGTATGTGTGCCCCCACGTCCTACATAGTAATGTAATAACAGTCAGGTGTGCCACCCAACCCTGTGTAGAAATGTAGAAATAGACAGGTGTGCCCCCCCATCCTACATAGTAATGTAATAACAGTCAGGTATGCCCCCCCAATCCTGTGTAGAAATGTAGAAACAGTCAGGTGTGCCCCCCATCCTACATAGTAATGTAATAACAGTTTGGTGTGCCCCCTCAATCCTGTGTAGAAATGTAGCAATAGTGAGGTGTGCCCCCCATCCCACATAGTAATGTAATAACAGTCAGATGTGCCCCCCAATCCTGTGTAGAAATATAGAAATAGTCAGGTGTGCCCCCCCATCCTACACAGTAATGTAATAACAGTTAGGTGTGCCCCCCCACTCCTGTGTAGAAATGTAGGAACAGTCAGGTGTGCCCCCCCCGCTATGCAAAAATGTAGTAACAGTCAAAGCCAAATGATCAATGGATATCCTGCAGAGACAGCATGCTACCTGTTGGTGTACAACACAAAGGTCAGCACTGCAGCACAAACTACCTGGGCACAATCCACACATTCAATACAGACGGCCATACTGGGCATGCTCACACACTTAGAGAAATGAAGGTAATATCAGTCAACAACATACTGAAAGGTCATACTGGGCATACTCACACACTTAAACACATGAAGGCCATGTCTGCAAACACCAGTAGACCAGACATATCTGGCAGTTGCAGTTGTTAGTGCAGACACTCGTCAGTATGCACCACTCATGCCTTGCACACACAGTCGATAGGAATACAGACATATATGTCAGGACAACACACTATAATAAGCCAAAGGTAGATATACATAGATGTGTGGAAGAGGGTAACTGTGACAAGGAGCCATCCAGGCCTTTCCCACCCAGCACACAGCCAAAGGGCCTCAAACACATGAGGTGCAGATGTCACTCACTGCAGATACTAGCCACCAGTATCTGTCAGCATTACGGACTATGTGGTGCATGTGCCAGCTGTGCAACATGACTGCACAAGGAAGTAGTCATCTAGCAGTTGTATACATGTACCTGCAAAATATGACCCTGTGTATGCCTGCATGTGGCGTGTCAACCCCTAGATGAATGGGTTATGGCCCACGCAAGCACACTGCCCTCCTCATAGCCCTACTATGACAAGCCTGCTGAGGTCATCCAATGTGAAATACACCTTTGGGAGAGTTGTAGCCCAGTAATCTCCATGATGCGTCCCATAACTGTGTACTGCTGAAGTGTGATAAACTAGTTAGGTAGGTGTTTGGATGCCAGACATGGCAAGCGTGTGTCTGTCTGTGTAGAAATCAATAATTTTTAGGGTACTCACACTCCTTACAATTCATATGCTCAACTTCAGCAAGGCTGCTGATGTGACCCACCTAGAAATACACCTCTGGGAAGGTTGCAGCCCAGTAATCTCTGTAGTGTGTGCCATAGCTGCGTACTGCCGCAGTGTGATTTAGAACTGTGGTAGGGTTCCATCCCCACCCATGGCAGTTCTGGATGTTTTGTGTGTGCTTCAATGTCTGTGTAAGGAGCAATGCATTTTAGTCTAGTCATACTCAGTACATTTCAAATGGCCTTCTTTGGCAATCCTGCTGATTTCATTCATTGTGAAATACACCTTTGGGGAAGGAGTTCTCCAGTAATCCCCGTGGTGCGTCTTATAACAGCTCCATGCTGTAGTGTGATATAGACCTATGTTAGGGCTTCTATACCCACACATGTTGGTTGTGGATATTTTGTGTGTGTGTGTGTCACTGTCTGTGTAAGGAACAATGCATTTTAGGCTAGTCACACGCAGTACATTTCAAATGGCCTACTTTGGCAATCCTGCTGATGTCATTCATTGTGAAATACACCTTTGGAGAAGGAGTTCTCTAGTAATCCCCATTGTGTGTCCCATACCAGCTCCATGCTGTAGTGTGATATAGACCTCTGTTAGGGGTTCTATACCCACACATGTCAGTTGTGGATGTTTTGTGTATGTGTGTCACTGTCTGTGCAGGAAGCAATGCATTTTAGGCTTTTCACACTCACTACAATTCGAACGTCCCACTTTGGCAATCCTGCTGATGTCATCCAATGTGATATACACCTTTCTGGAAAGAGTACTCCAGTAATCTCTGTGGTGTGTACTATAACTACATAGTGCTGTAGTGTAATAAACTAGTTAGGTAGGGGTTCTACTACCAGACATGACAGGTGTGTGTGTGTGCGTGTGTTTGTAACTCGTATCCTCTGTGGAGGTGGTTGTGATTGTGTGACACCTGTGGCCAATGTGGAGTGGGTTTTGCATATTTCTTATATGGTGGCCCTACTATATATCACAATGTCCATCATACAGGGATAACAGGTGTGAAATAGCTGAGAGGCTGTGGTGCAAAGTCATACCCATACATGTAACATCAAGGGCAGGCAATCACAGTTAGCAACCCCAGTATTACCCAGATCACACTCTCAATCCATGTCTCATGCACACACACACATACCTAGGCAACAGCCAATATATGGGTAGTGTACTGCTTACTGGCCAGTGATAGCAACTAGGGGGTGATAGCAGTGGGCTATAGAGGGCATGGCACCCTGTCCATCTGTCCAATATGCACATACATGCAGACAGTGCATCTTCCCCATGTTCCCCAATGGACACCTGCAACACCTGTGGTGTCATCACATGACCCACAAAGGACATACCATGCCTGACAACATGCCCTGTATTGACAGATGCCACTGACACTAGGGAATGCCATTAACATGCTATCAATGTAGGTGCAAGGTAAACCTGCTGCCCATTACCAGTTCCCGCCACAAGTGGGCAAGACTGGCGCATCTGATGATAATCTGTGTTCACAACATGGGCCAGACACCGCAGGTACAGTTCCACATGTCACTGTACATGCATGTGGAAGGTGTGCACATCCCAGACACCGTCCATGTCATGGACTAAGGAACACATACATGGCAAGCGATGCACAGCATTGTCCACACACAATAGTCACCCAGGTGACTGGATGGGGATACAATACCCACCTGTGTGGGCAACTGCAGACACTACAGCCCTGAGCCACAATACAGACCATTGTCATGTGGCCTGATGCCAAGGTATACCCATTGCCTAGCCTTGTACAGCCATCTGGCACAGTCGACCACCACACACCCATGCAGACATGCACCCATGCATGTCAGTACTGGCACCCTGTGTGTTTGTGTGTCTGTTGTATGGTGCATATGTTCACATCCACACTCCCTACAATCCCCATGGGCATACTGAAGCATGTTGTCTGATGTCAGACACTTCCCCATACCCTTTGCTCATGTAACCCCCGTATGACCCATGTGGTGCATGTGATACCTGCACAGTGATGTGTTGTGGCAATCCCACTACTGGTGAGTTGTAATTCTGGCCCTGCCAAGTGTGTAAATGTGTGTGCATCCCTGTGAGAGTGTGGCTGTGTTGATGCTGGCACCTGTTCATGCAGACAGGCATGTGTACGTCACCTACCGTATAGCTACCATATCCCTGTTACAGATGTCACTCACCATCACATATATGTTCTGAGGGCTCCAAAACAGGTAACCCATGTGGTGCATCTAATAATTGCATAGAACTGTGATAGCACTACATAGTCATCAGGGGTTTGGTACCCTGTGCTGGTAGGTATGTGACACAAACATGCTTAACCTTTACTCTCTCACCCCTCCCTGACTTGCCTTTGCTTCTGTCTGCCTCTACCACTCCCTCACTGGTGGATGTGGAGACCTACACCTGCTTTGCTTAGGCAGCAGCATGTGTATTTTAAGTGATGATCAGCTGATGGCCTCTGCATGAATTGCAGCCCTCCCCTAGCTGATTGCATGTGGAACAGCTGTGGTAACATTTCCATAGCCAGTTGCATGGAAACACACTCCAATATCTAGGAACATCATGTTGGTGTTGGCCCTATTCATTCACTGTGAGCAGGAACTAGATCAGTTGTTTTGCAAACAGCATCTCAGATGGATTGGGTATTTACCTCTAACAACATACACTGTGGAAACAGGGCAACACACAGGAGGGGGATGTGCCTAACCTGACTACAGACTGTAAGTGCTGCTATACTGCATTTGGAGTAATGTTGATTTAACAGTGTGTGTGTGGATATGGCTGTCCTACATGTCTCAATACCTGCCATGTCAGTGCCATGTTTATGATGAATCTCCATCTGCAGACTGGGCAGTGTGTTGTGCCTTTGGTTTCATGTGTTACCCACGCAGCATCTATCTGTGGACTGCAGAAGGTAGTGTGAGGATTGCAGTCTGTATATGGTGAAAGCTGTGACAGTTACTGACTTCATATCCCTCATAGGACATATGTTGCAAGAAACCCTGTTACAACAGTAAATGTATGAGGTTATCACAGCAACTAGTCAATATTGGCCCTGTGTATGTGCTTCCAGCCACAACTCTGCCAACCTTTGTACATATGTCATGCATAAAGTGGTGCATATGTGCTGTACACTATAATTAGTGTCATCATATCTGATAACAAGCCAGTGAGATATCAGACTGCTACACATGTTATGTACAGTAGGGGGCATATTTGATGACATATCCTGGACATTCTGTGGATATTTGTACAGTACTGAGGTCTGTGTACTTATGGTGAATGTCGACAGTGAGTGTGTATTGTTAATATGTACTTTAGCCTGTGTACAGACTGTGGTAGATGTCATTGTTCTAGGTCCCGCCCTATCTGATGTTACATGCTGCTCCACTGTATGGTACCGTATTGGCGTACATGTTTGTAGGGCCATACACTCACATGTCCCATACCACAGACAGCCATCAGACCAGACTGTATAGCAGCCCTGTATATGTAGGGTCAGTCTGTAAGTGGCACATGAGGATGGTGTTGAACAGATAGTCCATATACTGTAATATTATGCTAGCTTAATATATGTGGCTATGGCTGTGTTCACATTGGTTGTGGTTATGCACTTTCACACAAGTGTATCTTACCCTGTGCTGTGACATGCCTGTAGAGCCTGCTATATATGCAGGTACATGTGTATTCCCCCATAGGCAATGTAGGCCAGTGTTGAGCCAGTCTGCCTGTAGCCTGCACAGTGCATTGTTACATGTCTAGCAGCTTAGTGTACTTACCCAGTGAGATGTCATGTGCAGATACGTGCCAGATGTACTGCTGCCGGGCATCCCTTAACAGTCATGTGTGTCAGACAGAGCAGTGGGATGCTGTACAGATGTATGTCAATATCAAGTGGGTAGTATGTGGCCATGGCACCCCTGTACCAGCAGTTATTATGTGTCAGGCCAGACAGGAGTGTGTGAATGCATAACCTATGGTGTCAAATGTATACCAGTTGTTATGTGTTATACCCATCTACATGGCTGCCTACATCCATATTGTCAGGCATGGTACACTTGTTGTGCACTCAGGGGTTATGTGTATACCTCTGGACTGTACAGAGTGTGTCAGAATGTCCACATATATTGGCCAATATATCTGCTGCAGTCCACTGGGGTATTACGTGCTAGCAGCGGTACTTTACTATGATGTCCTTAGGATCTCTGTCAGTAGCCAATGGCACACATGTTATAAGCAGATGTGACCTCCCACACACACCATGTCTGCGAAGACAATCCCAATGACAGTAGCAATAGTCTACTAATATACCTGCTATACATACCTGACATCCCCTTGCACTACGACATTAGGACTATACAGGCTGGGGTAGGACTACATTCCATGTCCAGGACATATGGTGGAAATATATGTACATATAATTATCCAGATAGCCATATATATATGATTATCCATGTGTAGTACTTCCAATTACTACTGTCATGGCAACCACCCACTATAAATCCCTACATCATGTGGGCGTGGTCCCTTTACATTTCCTGTGTGATGGACATCCTTCCTGTGTGTGGGCATCAGTGTTACAGACAGCAGGTAGCAATACCTTTTACAGCAGAGCCAGCACACTCAGGGCAGCTACATATCTGTAGAAGGTTCGGGAACTACAGACAGAGTGTGAGTAGAGTTGTGTTATGCTTTGTATAGTACTGGTGCTAAAGGGTGTGTGTGTGTACATACTAATTTACTTTGGAATGCAGTCTGTCTCTCTCAACTCTGGGCCTATCCTCTTGGTGGCCAGAGGTGTGCCTATCATGATTTGTCTGTCCACCACACAGGTCCTGTGTCAGATATTTCACTGGCAGTATGTGTGTTGAGTGCTATCAGTACATGGCTACATCCATTTCTGTTTCTAACCTCAATTCCCTGACTGAGGGTATGTTGCAGACTATCCTGTAACACCAGCAAATTGCTTAGTGTATGGCAACAGTTTTCCACATATGCGCCTGTGTTCCAGCCTCTGTTCTCACCTACATACCAAGTTTGCACATATGACATGCTGTCAGGGGTTGTTCTGTAGTGGGCTGTGAGTATATCACACAGCCATTTCTGCCATCAGTCCACTACTGTTCCATCCCCCACACATACGGTGGGGCTGGGACCATATATGTGTGGGGGTCACCTACACAATACATGTGTGCCCTCATGTACTCCAGAGGCCAGTGTATGTAACAGTGGTATATGGCCCTGTATTATTGAGTCTGGGGGGGAGCACTATAAATGACCTAGGCTGTTAAAAAATGTGGGGGTATCAGGGGTGAGTTGCCTTAAGGTATCTGGATGTAGAGTACTGTATACTTCACCTACATTTACATTACTTACATAAATTGGATTAATGGAAGCCTACTGCCTCCTGCCATACAGACTGTTCTGTTTGTCAGTGTGCTTGTGATGGTGTCAGTTATGCCTTGTTATGTAACAGTTACAACCCATTTGGTCACATGACATCTTTACCACCTAGTGATTTTGTGCAGAGTGTAGATAGAGGCTGCTGAACTATACACTTGCATTACATACTGTTCATTATTTAGTATCCTGTGGCCCAGTCTGTCTTCACTATTGTACAATTTGAAGGGCTTGGCCTGGACAGCAACAGCTGTGAACATTTCCAGACTACTGTATTAGTATAACTGTTTCACAGTTGCATTACTCTGTCAATATGGATGTCAGTGCCTGAAGAGCTATATGATATGGCATATAGAACTGTAATAGTAGACAATTAAAGGTTTTCCTTTTCTGCAAACACGTGTGGTGTTTTTTCCTGTGACCTCTCTGTGGGTATATGTTGCAGGCAACAATTGTCATTTGTATGGGTGGCCCATGCAATGTCCAGTTGTTCAGGTGTTAACTGTAGGCATAGTGGCTGTTCCATACTGTATGCACCTTCTACATATGTATCTTACTATACATATATCTGCACATGTATGTGTAGTCACATGTATATCTATATATATGTGTGTGTGTGTGTGTGTGTGTGTGTGTGTGTGTGTGTGTGTGTGTGTATATATATATATCTATATATATATATATATATATATATATGTGTGTGTGTGTGTGTGTGCATGTGTGTGTGTGTGCGTGCGCTTGTGTGTGTGTGTGTGTGTATCTGTATCTGTGTATCTGTATCCTGGGGATGTTGATAGCTTCCACATTTTACATTTCCTATGGGAGGCAGACTGTACTGCATGATATGTTACCAATACCAGCCTGACACATACAGGTGGGATGTAGTACTGTTAAAATCTTGTGCCCATGTTGTGTCAGGTCCTGGTTATGGGATCTGCAACACTTGGTAGTGTATTGCAGGGCGGACGTGTTTGGCTGTGGGGGGGGGGGTATGTGCATTCGTACAAGACGTATAGTGTGTGAGGCCTCTCAACCCCATTAATGGTGCATGTGGACATATGTGTTTTTGTTAATCTGCCATTGCTATCTAGAGATGTATGGCCATATATACCTATATATATATATATATATATATATATATATATATATCTGCGTACATATATATAACTATGTCCGTATATACCTACATAGATATATATCTGCATACACATATGTAACTTGCTGTGTATATGTAGACATATAAGTGTAGATACATATATGTGTCAATGTAGGCATTTGCATGTATATGTTCATATATATATATATATATATATATATATATATATATATATATATTACTATATATGTATATATTTTTAGAAATATATATATATCTACATATATAGATATGTTGTATCTGTTTAGATAGTAATATATTTACACACACATACATCTAGATGTTGGTACTGTTGCATGACTGGACTGGATGATATGTTTCTGAAAACATATTTATTTCTGGCATAGCTTAGTGGTAAATCACTTTGTCTATGGTGTGCAGGGTCCTGGGTTTGAGCCTTGCAGGAGCTGTTTATTTTGTTGCTGGGCAGAACATGGCCCATTGGATACAGAGTAATTAAGGCACTTCAAAGCAGTTGTAAGCGGGTTTGCGCAGAGTTAAGCAGTACTTACTTCTGGTTACAGTTTCTTACACTCAGCTTCTACTTTGCTTAATCTATGTAGGCAATGCTTACCCCCATACAACTGCACTTAAACATGCTTACTAGTGCTTACATATGCTTACTACTGCTTATTTGTGCTTAAACCTGCTTACTAGTGCCTTATTCATTATGACACTGACACTGCACATGTGCATTTCCTGCATTACTTCACTTCATAAATATATGTTTTTAATGGGTTTTGCAACAAAAATATTGGTTATAACGTGCTTTGCCATGTAAAATAGATTGTGCTGCAGTAGGACTCAAACCGGGAATGCCTGCTCGTTAGGCGAATGCTCTGGCCACTACACTATTGCTGTGCTGCTTCATTTGCATATATCTTCCTCATTATCCTCTTCAGCCTTTTAAGCTGCTATAACCATAGCTAAGCAATGGGTACACCCGCGCACCTATGATTAGCTGTACTTGGATTTAAAAAAAATAAATAAAAGGGTTTTTTTTCATTTATATGTACTGTTGCTGTTGTACATATGGGGGACTGTTGGTGGGGATATGAAGACACCTACGAGCATCTCGCTCATTTCTTAACACCTTTTGCTGTTCTACATTGCAGGGGCATGTATATTCTGAGAGTTCTGCTCTCAGCCATGCCCCCTGCATTCATACACGCTCCATGTAAGCCTAGGAACTCGGGCAGCACGCCTTGTTAATATGCATGGCACACTGCCATCCTGTTCCTAAATGGGAGTTTCCACGCAGGACTAAGCTAGTCCCATGGAAGATAAGTGAATCTGGGGGGATGTCTTTTTAATATGGAGGGGGGTCAGTTATAGAATTGGATGCTGGACAAGCCACGCTGCTTCGCAAGGGACGGCTTGCACCTGTCACCACTGGGCTTCCGGATATTGGCTAAGGCTCTTGCCACCCCCATAGTGCCTTTTTTAGGCAAGGCTCAAAAGACAAACCCACCACCTTAGAAAACAATAAAGGAAAAAAACTAAGGGTAATGCTGCTCAACGCCAGAAGTCTAAATCTCAAGATGCAGGCTCTCGAAGCACTCCTCAGTATGGAGAGCATTTATGTCTGTGCAGTAACTGAAACCTGGTTCAAGGCTCCTGAGAGCACCCCAGCCCTACCAGGTTATACCTCGTATCATGCATTTCGGCCCCAAAACCTGGGCTGAACCACAAAAGGAGGGGGAGTGTCCATATTCATTAAAGACACCCACACCTCCAGGTTAGTGGCAATGCACAAAGCATCGGAGACCATCCATGTGCAACTAACCGTAGGCAAAACTGCTATATAACTTGTAGCATGCTACAGACCACCCTCGCAATCTCAGGAACTCCATTCAGCCTTCCTGAAGACACTGGAGGATATGAATGTCTCACCAAATACCATCATATTGGGAGAATTTAACTACCCAAACATAGACTGGGTGCATTACTCAAGCCCCAACACCCTAGCCCAAAGGTTCCTGGAATTCATCAACTCAAATGCGATGGAACAACTAGTCACCTCCCCCACAAGGGGAAATAATATACTTGACCTGATCATCACAAACATGGGGACAAAATGCTCAACACCGGAAGTATACCCCTCACTAGTAAGATCAGACCATAAACTAATAACCCTAGATATTCATATCCCACCTCCACCCACAGCACAAAAGACCACAGTGAGAAACTTCTCAAAAGCTGACTTTACACTCCTTAGGACTGAAATGGTATCCTTCAAGCCCCCTGGGCCAGTGGAAACCACATCCCACACTGCTGAATCCTTCACAAATGCTTTCTACGGGCATCTCCAAGATTGCATGGATCATGCAATCCCAAATAAAACCAAGACCCTTTCCACCAAAGGCAGGCATCCTATCTGGTGGACCCCAGCCATAAACAAACTTTATAACAAGAGAAGGAAGCTACTGCAAGACAGAGCAAAATCCCATAAAGGGAAGGCATCCCTGATCAGCACTAGCAAAAAACTACATTTGCTAATAAAATCATCAAAGGCCAACGTCGAGAGAAAAATCGCTAAGGACACTAAAGATAATCACAAGGCCTTCTTCAGTTATGTTAGAAACCTGGGCAGAACCCCTCAGATATGTGCAGAGTTAGTTCATAACGGCAAAAAATACACTGAACCCACAGATATTGCCAACATACTGGCAGACAGGTTCAGTGCAAATTTCTCCCCTCCCTCTCCCCCAAAAGACAAAATAAATATCTCAGCTGAATGCAACCTCCCTGAAATCTCAGATGTCCAGGTGAGAGCTGCCCTCAGCAAAGCTAAAAATACAGCATCTATGGGACCTGACGGTGTCCCGGGTTGCGTGCTACGTGAACGCCTAGAGGAGCTAAACCCGCACATAAGAACGCTGTTTAATCTTAGCCTTGCTATAGGATACATCCCTGAACACTGGCGTACAGCTACAGTGATCCCACTCCACAAAGGTGGCACCTCTACAGACCCTGGAAACTACCACCCCATAAGCTTGACCAGCCTGGTCTGCAAAGCTATGGAAAGGATCATTATGGAACTCATAAACTAAGACATCGGGGACCTACAGACATTGTCCCTACCCAGTTCGGCTTTGTAAAGGGCAGATCCTGTCTTTTAAACCTCTAGAGCCATCGATGAAGGCAAAGCAGTTCACACTGCCTACCTGGATCTGGCAAAAGCCTTCGACAGAATACCCCACTTGGGCATCATAGACAAGCTCAGCAGCTTAAATGTAAACCCATTTGTCACAAGATGGGTTGCAAACTGGCTCAAGGACAGAACCCACAAAGTCAGAATAGCTGGAGCTATGACAGACTCTAAGCCAGTCACAAGTCGAGTCCCACAGGGCTCTGTCTTGGGACCCCTCTTGTTCGGCATTTATTTCTCAGATGTGCAGGAAAACATAGGGGGGTTGTGGCTGACAAAGTTCGCAGATGACTGCAAACTAGGTGCCATAGTCGACACATCAGCTGACACATGCATCCTCCAGAAGGGCCTCACAGAAACAGAAGACTGGTGCCAGAGTCATGGCCTTAAACTAAATGCCAAAAAATGTATAGTCATCCCCTTTGGAAAAAACAAAGTACCCACAAAATTACCACATAGGTGGTAATCCATTAAATACAGAAAAAATAATCAGAGACCTGGGGACCCAAGTTGACAGTGAATGAAAATGACAGTGAGTTTCTGGAAGAAGCAAGCAATTTTTGCCAGAGAATGGAAAAAAGGGGGTACCCCAGAGGAGAAATAAGAGAAATACTCCAAAGTGAAGTTAATAACAGAGGGAAAATTAAGGAAGGAGAAGAAAGTAAGAAAGAAAACTATCATGGGGCAGTGATGGCAGTCCGAAACAGTGTTGATTCCAAAGCCATAAAAAGTATTCTGAGTAGAAATTGGGGGATACTTAAAGCTAATAATGAAATCATTAATAAAATAGGTATAGAACCAAAGTTTGTTCAAAAAAGAGCAACGAGTTATAAAAATGTATTTCAAAATAAGTTAAATAAGCCTAAAATAGTAAAAAGTAGAAGTGGAATGGTAAAATGTCTAAATTGCAGTATGTGCAATTATTTATATATAAAATTAGGTGAACTAGAGGTGGGAAACTATAAGGTAAAAGTGCCAGGGTTGTTTACGTGCAAAATCAAGAATGTAGTTTATTTAATAATATGTATGCAATGTAATTCTTCTATGTAGGTAGAACAACAAGAGAGCTATCTACAAACATAAATATGCCATCAGTACTGGAGATGAGAAAAATGCTATGAGCAAATACTATAAAGGAAAGAAGTGTAACATTAATTTTAAATGTGTAGTGTTAGAAGTATTGACGAATATAAGCAATATAATGAACATAGAAGAATAATTGGGATGGCTAGAGTATGGCTGGCAAGTTAAATTAAATGCATGTTTCCCATCAGGTTTAAATAACAGAGAGGGATTTGTAATGTATTTAAAAAGGAAGGGGTTGAAACATTGTTACAAATGAATAGTAGGTGTTTTAAATGTGTGTTATAAATGTAAATAGTTGAATAGAAATGTTAGGTTTTATCTATGTGGAGCTGCTTTTATCATGTGATGTCAAATTTTATCATGTGACTTAGACTTTTTAATTTAAAGTAAGAGAAGTAAGTAATTAACCTCAGTCTGAAGAAATCTCTGTATGAGTGAAAGGAGATGAAAGCGCTTACTGGAGGTGTTTTGTGAATAAAGCTTTTGGTTGCTGACAGATAGTGCAGTTTATTTTATTTTAATCTAAGAACTAAGCCAACATGAGAATGGAGAAAGGAGATTTTGCCAGTAGGGATGACTGTAATTAGGGGTATGGAGGAAAAGGCAAAAGGGGGATGGAATTTATTGGAGAAAACTGGCAAAGGAAGCAAGGTATTAGGAGCAAATAACTAGAGAAGGAAAGGTAACAGAATGAAAATAGGCCAGGAAGACATTTGGACTGCAGGCTAGAGATTGCCTTTGATATCAAGAATTGATATCAGAGTATAGGTAAAAAAAGGGGTAAGGGAATCCTGATTGAAAGACCTGCTCTGGTAGAGTTTTTACTTGAATCTAGAACAGAAGCTTCTGTTAAAAAGGGATGATTAGTAGAGCATGTAAAATATTGCATTATAACTTATCAGAATCAATCAGAGGCAGTTAAAAAGAGATTTGGAAAAGACAGTGGATAAACAATTCACAAAGAAACAATGGGATGACATATATATATAGCTTCCAAGTATACACCAAAGTCTAGAAGATTTATGATTTTGCTTGGAATTGTTTGCATTGGTATTTTTATACCTCAAGCAAACTCTAAAGCATTTTTCCTCAAGAAGTTAGCAAACATTGGAGGTGTATTTGGGAAGAAAGAGGTAAATGGGGATTGCATATTTTGGGAGGGTAATGAGATGGCAGACTTTAAAAACTCCCTGCAGAGTGCTCTGTCAGAAATACAGGTTGAACAAATGGGTGTAAATAAGGAAATGTTTTTTGGAGCTGGGCTACTGGATCTTAATTGTCTAATTTAAGTTTAATTTTGGTGGCTGCAAAAAAAAAAAAAAAAAAAACAATTACAAGAAAATTGAAATCAAAGTCTAAACCAGCTGTATTTGAATATTGTAACAGGAGTAAAAGAACTGGAAGTGGGAAAAGGGTAGGAGCAAATTACATAGAAAAAATGGGAATTGTGGAAACAACACATGTAGCATGATGTTTTAGAGGAGGAGTGAGTTTTAAGGGAAGGTAGGAATTGATCAATATATGTAATGCTGGATTGATGATAATCGTACAAAAGAATATATGTGATGTACAATGTTTGCAGCTGGGAATATGTTAATACAGTTTGTTTTCTTTTATATAAATGAATGTTTGCCTATGTCTAAAGTGATAATTCAATCAAGGTGTTAAAAAATAGCATACATTTATTAAAAGAGACCTCAAGTGGTGTCATACCTCTCAACTGTACAGTTTTTTGCAGAATGTCCACATGTTTGTCTCATAATTTTGGTCTGTTTTTCATAAAATTGTTGTTTTCTGGCAAGTTAGTGGCAAATAATTAAAGACTGAAGTTAGAAAATAATGACATAACATTTGAGTCTCAGACTTCATAACCTTCAGAAAATTCATGCTAATGCAAAACCTGTTATTCCATCAACTTTTTAAGTTTGTGAGGGCAATATTTAAATAGTGTCCCTATTTTTGGGCATTTGTCCCTCTTTTATTTATGACCTTGTTAATATTTCTAGCTCTAAGAGGTATGAGCGATGTGTGTTTGTGTATATCTATATATGTATATATATATATATATATATATATATATATATATATATATATATATATATATATATATATATATATATATATATATATATGATAATTCAATAAAGGTGTTAAAAATAATATAAATTTATTAAAAGAGACCACAAGTGGGTTTTGTGTGTGTGTGTGTGTATGTGTGTGTGTGTGTCACAAGCATGTTTGCAGAAGGAGGAAGGGACAAAGTGAGAAAGATGTACATAAAGTATTATACAGCAAAATAACTGAATGTTTGATGTAAGTGTTATGAGTAAGTGTATAATCCCATCCACTACCATACTTAATCTATGATGGCCAAGGGCCACAGTTTTGTGATCTATACCTCTGATCAAATAATATGGAAAAGGAGTGGCTTTAACAGATTATGTGAATGCTTACTGCTGCCTTCAGTAATAGCCAACGCCTGCCACAGCCAAATAAGCTTTGTAGGTACAGCTGCTCAGAGTTATAATCAATGGCTTCTCAGGATTACACCTACATCACCCAGAGTCCAATGCTTTCCAGTACAATCCAGCCAACAGTAGTTATGACCTGTCCAATGTTATTTTGTACCACATAAACATACAAAATCTCACACACACGCACACACACACACACACACACACACACACACACACACACACACACACACACACACACACACACACACACACACACACACACACACACACACACACACACACACACTCATTTTCAGGGGGGTTAATGATATCTTATCCCATTTCCCATCTTTATTGCAATGCTGCTATTATCCCTACTATTCTGTCACATCAAGAGCACAATTAGGGCTACTGTTAAAATGGACCAACCATTAAATATGTGTATGGTAGCAATAAGTTGAGTAGCAACTCTTAAAAAAGGGGAAGCCAACCATTGAGTTTGGACTAGTCCAACACACATACCCAAAAGCTAATAAATCACTACAGTTTTTCCATCTCTCTCAACCTTCTGATTTAAAAGCCCACATTTGCACTTGTTTCCCCCTTTCCTGTAACTAGTCTAGTCCAGATACAGATTTGATGTATCCAGGACTGAGCCTCCCAAGCCTTTCTGTGTTGGAGGGAAGCCTTCTAGCTTATCAGTGGGAGTGGTAAGCACTAAGTAGCCTATTTACCACAAGAGGAGTGGTTTCTGGCCCATATATTGTGGTTTATTGACCTTTTGGGCAGTTTCTACCATCTCTTTCAACTTTCTGGCTTAAAAGCCTGCATGTGCACTTGTTTTCCCCCTTTCCTGTAACTGGTCTAGTCCAGATACAGATTTGCTGTGTCCAAGACCGTTTGCAAGCTTCTGAGCCGCCCAAGCCTTTCTGTGTAGGAGGAAAGCCTTCTAGCTTATCAGTGGGAGTGGTAAGCACTAGGTAGCCTATCTACCACAAGAGGAGTGGTTCCTGGCCCAGAAATGGTAGTTTATTGACTGTTTGGGCAGTTTTTCCATCTCTCTCAACTTTCCAGTTTAAAGGCCAGCGTTTGCGCTTGTTTCCTGCCTTTCTTGTAACTAGTCTAGTCCAGATACAGACTTGCTGTATCCAGAACTGTTTGTAACTTTCTGAGCAGTGCCAGAGTCTGCTCTTCAAATTTTCCCTTAGATCTGCTAGTTCTCTCCTCTCCTGCACTTATACTAACTTATTATTCTAGCACTTTACCAGACTTCTTGTAGCAATTATTGTAGCACACAAAAGTGCTACCAGCACTAAACGTTCTACAAGGAAACAGATCCAGTACTTATTATCAACGTACTTATTATCAATGACCACCCCTCCTGCTATGTCTAAAGGTCTAACGGTCTAAAGGTTAGTTCCCTGTGCTTTCTCCTATTAACCTGAATCTGGGCATCTGAGGCAATGTAGCAACTGCCTCATGTACACCAACACCCTCTCCTCTTACCTTCCAACACTCAGACTTGCAAGAGATGCACTTATATATCCAAATTGGAAGCCACGCACTCTCCAGCCAAGACCGGAATACCTGGTCAAGAGGAGAAGGTCAACACTTGCACCACATCACATGGAACACATAGCCCTCCAGAACACATAACAGCACTGCCTTCACATAAAAACACAAACAACAAACCCACCTACATGGAGGCTCTCAATAAAAATCTACCCAAGTAGCAGAGACCTCCAAGGCAGAAACGCACTTGATCACCACAACAAAACACTAATCACAAGACACATAACTCTCCTAAACAGTGTGACACTCAACCAAAGCCCCTAAGGCAAAACAGCATGCCCAACACACTAGTCATAGGTAACTCAATAGTGAGGCACACTGATGCCCCACTCACTAGGTTGAATAAGGAGAAAGTAACAGTCAGCTGCCTGTCAGGTGCCAGGATCCACCACATGATGCATGCACTCAGGTCCCTCACCAACAGGTACAAATATGACTCTGTCATTATACATGTGGGTGTGAATGACCTGAGATGTAACTCCCTGGACTACATGAGAAGAGACATGGAAGAGCTCTCAGATTATGTAGCCCAGGCAGGTATGACCCCAGCCCTAAGCAGCATCCTACCATCACCCAGAATGAAACCACAGTATAAGCAGAAAATGATTGATTTCAACAACTGGTTAAGTTTCTGGTGTCATTCAAAGGGGAACCAGTATCTGTCTGCCTGGGAGGACATGCGTGACAGACCTCGATGCTTTGGCAGAGATGGCCTGCATCTGTCACCCCTGGGCTTCCAGATACTGGCCAATGCTCTTGCCACCCCTATGATTTTCTTTTTTAGGCGGTGATCTAAAGACCAAATTACCACCGTAACAGCTACAAACAAATGCAATCTGAGGGTCATGTTGCTCAATGCTAGTAGTCTAAATCTCAAAATGCACTCGCACAAAGCACTCCTTAAAATGGAAATCATTGACATCTGTGCTATAACCGAGACCTGGTTCAAGGTAGCAGAATGCACCCCTGGACTACCAGGCTATAACTCATTCCACACCTTTCTGCCCCAGAACTTGGACCGAAGCTCCAAAGGTGGTGGTGTTTCCATATTCATAAAGGATGTGCACACCTCCAGACTGGTAGCCCAACATAACGCATCAGAGATACTTCAGGTGCAGCTAACATTGGGTAAGACAGTGATTCAAGTCATAGCCTGCTATAGGTCCCCAACTATGTCCCTAGACTCACATTCCATGTTCCTAAGCACCCTGGAGAATATTAGACTCCAACCTAACACTCTCTTACTAGGTGACTTCAACTACCCCTCCATTAATTGTGTAAACTACTCATGTACCAATACACTTGCCCAACATTTCCTGAAATTTATTAATTCCAGTGCCCTGGACCAGCTCATTCTTTACCCCCACTAGAGGTAGCAACATCCTTGACCTGGTCATTATTAACATGGATCGACAGTTGCTCTACACCAATAGTCAGCTCCTCCCTGGTTAGATCTGACCACAAATTAATCACCTTGGAAATCCACATCCCATTTCACCACCACCACCCTCTGCAAAGGTAACCACCATGAAAAACTCCTCCAAAGCTAACTTTGGGCTCCTAGAAATAGAGGTGGCTAATGTCATGGCACCCATGCAAATTGAGAATAGTTGTGTGACTGCAGAATCATACACCAATGCACTGTACAAACACATACACAAATACATGGATCTCACCATACCCAATAGAACCAAGACACATTCCTCCAAAAAAGGAAGCCAATCTGGTGGTCCCCTGCCATAAACAAACTGTACAACAGAAGGAGGGAACTGATGTGGAATAAGGTGAAGTCCCAAGACTGGAAAAACACCCTTATCAGCCTCAACAAAAAGTTGATATCCCTCATCAAATCCTCTAAAGCTAGCTATGAAAACAGAATTGCAGCAGATAGTAAAGACAACCACAAGGCCTTCTATAGTTATGTAAAGAATCTCCATGGCAATACCCACATTTGCTCTGAGCTACTGCACAATGGTACCTCCTATACTGAGCCAACAGATTTTATCAGTATACTGGCTGACAGATTCAGTGCCAACTTTATCCCTCTCCCCCCCCCCAAAGGACCAATCACAATAGCAGTAGATTTCCAGACATCCAATATTACTGCTGCACAGGTTAAAACAGCACTGTCCAAGGCCAAGAATACAGCTTCTATGGGACATAACAATATCCCTGGTTGTGTTCTACATGAACTATAGAGTGAACTGGCACCTCACCTGTGTGCCCTGTTCAATCACAGCCTCATCTCAGGCTTTGTCCCTCCCAAATAGTGCACTGCTACAGTCATCCCTCTCCACAAAGGAGAAGCGACTACAGACCCTGAGAACTACTGCCCCATTACCCTGACAAGTCTGACATGGAAAGCTATGGAACGCATCATCATGGACCTAATAAACAAGGATATAGGGAATCTCCAAACTCTGGATCCCACAGAGTTTGGCTTTGTGAAGGGTAGATCATGCCTGCTCAACTTGATCAACTTCTTTGAGTCAGTCACCAGAGCTGTGAATGAAGGCAAGGTGGTTCATACAGCCTACCTAGATCTGGCCAAGGCTTTTGATACCATTTCCCACTCAGGAATCATATCAAAACTCACTAAGCTTGGCATCAATCCCTATATCACTAGGTGGGTTGCAAACTGGCTCACAGATAGAACCCATAGTGTGAAAGTAGCTGACTCCAAGTCAGACTGCTGACTAATCACGAGTGGAGTCCCACAGAGTTCGGTCCTGGGTCCTCTCCTGTTTGGTATTAAGTTCTCTGAAGTCCAGGCCAACACAAAGGGACTCTGGCTGACAAAGTTCACAGACGATTGTAAGTTGGGAGCTATTATTAACTCCCCGAGTGATATTGACATCCTACAGAATGGCCTCACTGAGACCAATGACTGGTGTCAGAACGATGGCCTTAAGCTCAATGCCAAAAAATGTGTCATCATCTTCATTAGGAAAAACCCAGTTCCCATGACTTACCACATTGATGGTAGTCCACTGAACACAGAAGGTGTTATAAGAGATCTGGGAACACAGGTTGACAGCAACCTCTCTTTTGATCACCACATTGCCACTGTGAAAGGTAGATACGCCACGGCAATCAAAGCAAACCAGATAAAAGTCAATACATAAAATGATAATTCCCAAGGTAGAAATAAAAATCCTTTATTTGAATAGTAAGTGCTTTCACATCTCTGAGGACGCTTCATCAGACTTGAAATAAAACACTTAAATTCAAGGCTGCTTAAATACCAATGTTGCACCTATAAAAAGCTAGATTTCTAGCACATGATAACTGCAAACAATATCATTGGTACACAAGCTAATCCAAAACAGAAGAAACATCACATAAAATAAATAATGAACCTTTCCATATTAAAAAGCATATCTCAAATATTAATATATAAAAAATATAAAAAACATTTCATACGAAATAAAATGTCAAGACACCTATTCCATTACAGTCACATATAACTAGTTGACAAACATCCTATACATGTATAAATAAATAAAATTAGTGTCTAAAAAGCCTGTCTGCTAGAAAAGGTTTCAGTGAAAGCTTGTCATTAAGGCCATGTCCTTTGTCAGCTGCTAACTTAATAATCCATTTAGCTTCTTCCTTTCCGGTAGTATTACTGATATTCCCTAGCCTCTCAGTGGTATACATATGTCCTAAAACCATAAATCTAAAAACATGCGTTGTATCAAGTTGTAGAACATGATTAGCTAGGGCATTACCCTCATTCTCTTTATGGATAGCATAGATATGTTCCCTAATCCTTTCTCTCAGCGTTCTATTGGTCTTACCAACATAAAAGCACTGGCATTTTATGCACAGAGCAAGGTAAACCACATTTCTAGATTTACAATCTGCATAGTGGTTAAACTCATACCTAGCACCAGTATCCGGATTTTAGAGGCACGCAATGCCTTCATTGTGTGCTTGTTAATTATATAACAGAAAGAAGCTATTTGCTTACTATAGCCTCGTATGGCGGCACGTAGTGTGATCACTGAGTGTCAGCCAATATACATTAAAACGAAGCTATTTTACACTTTGCGCTTTGCTTTGTTATGTTGCGCTTATATGACAATGTACTCTACTAAAGTAACATTTAGATAGTTTTCTGTGTAATAAGATGCGTTGCTTTATGTTTTATATAATCAATTTTTAGATGCACGCATATGTTATTATTGTGTGCTTACATATTACATAACAGAAAGAAGCTATTTGCTTATTATAACCTCGTATCGTGGCACGTAGTGTGATTACTGTGTATCAACCAATATATATAAGAACAAAGCTATTTTGCATTTTGACTTGTTCTGTTGCTCTTATATTACAATGCATTTCACAAAAGCAACATCTTGGCTTCACTACTTGCCATATATGGGCAGCATTTCCTCACTAATGGTGTATAGATGATTTGTTCATTAATTCTAAATTACTCAATTATATCTATGCAAAACTAAGAAATGATAACAAGCTTAGTGTGAGTTTTCTAAATATGGGCATAGTTTCCTGTAAATATATACGAAAATATATTGTTACCAAGATGGTTATGATGTTAATATTTGATGACAGCCTGCTCTTGAAGCTTATTTAATCACAAAGCTATATTTATATACTAACACTACCATGTTTTAGAAATTTTAATTGTGTTTCTTTTTAAGTGGCTTTCAGGTTATTGGTTATAACCTAGCCTGATCGTTCGCTATGTTGCTGCTGAATTTTTTACTAATTATGTAATTAGGAATTTAATCAATATATTGCTTGATCTAATTGTATAATTGGAAGCTAATGTTTTTAGTATAAAAGTGCCCATTTAGTTTCTGTAATTTGTAACCTGAGGAAGCGCAATTTACATTGCGTGAAAGCGCTTGTTTCTGTTCTACAAATAAATTTATTTTATTTCACTTTACTTCGTGGTGGTTTCTGCATTTTTCCAGTTTTGGTATACATATGTCCTAAAACCATAAATCTAAAAACATGCGTTGTATCAAGTTGTAGAACATGATTAGCTAGGGCATTACCCTCATTCTCTTTATGGATAGCATAGATATGTTCCCAAATCCTTTCTCTCAGCGTTCTATTGGTCTTACCAACATAAAAGCACTGGCATTTTATGCACAGAGCAAGGTAAACCACATTTCTAGATTTACAATCTGCATAGTGGTTAAACTCATACCTAGCACCAGTATCCGAATGTTCAAAAACATTTGAATTCATAATAAGACCACATTGATTACAATTATGGCAAGCATATGTTCCCTTTCTTTGGGAGGTGATCCGATTTCTCCCTTTCTTTTCATAGCAAAGCATCCTTTTTAGCGACTTGGTATTCTTGTAACTAATGCCAGGATTGATGCCTACCAAACCCTTGATGCTCTCATCTAATTGCAAAATTCCCCAATTCTTTTTAATAACATCTACAACAGAACTGTTGTTATTAGTATAGGGAATAACTATCCTTCTCCTATCATCTCTATTCCTAGTATGTTGCTCATATACTGGATTACTTCTTTTGATATAGGGTAGTCCTACTTGTTCACGTTCAACTTCATGTAATGTTATAAGATCTTTCCTATGGTAACCTCTATCCATAAACTCCTGTTCCATCCCTATAACAGCATCAGAGAACACAGAATCATCACTTATCAGGCGGGAATGGCGTATTGCTTGGTTTTTAACAATATTTTTGTGTATATGCGGTGGTTGCATACTATCTCTATGTAGGATAGCATTCCTCCTACGAGGTTTCCTATATATCTCTGTAATCGGAGTCTCGTTATCCTTCTGCAGCGCGACATCCAAAAATTCAATCCTTGTCTGTGAACTCGTACTAGTCAATGTCAAAAAGGTCGTGGTTCCAAAACAGTACATGCTGCCCTATATCAAAAGAAGTAATCCAGTATATGAGCAACAAATTATGAAGAGGAGGAGAAATAAGACATTGCCATGGGTGCATCCTACAGTGACCTTAAATGTATTCAACATAATGCCCAAGAATGTGGCAAGAACTCCTCCTTTGCAAACAAAGGGGAAAAACAGCATATAACAGGGCCCTTCAACCTGTATAATCATAGCAAAGGCATTCCAAGCTACACAGTCATAGTCTTTCTCCAGTCCCAAAACAGACACGGAGATCATACTGGTCCCATCAAGTTCATTGTTTCTTCTTACTTACTGAAAAATCAAGCCAATGCCCTCCATCTTTCAGACCATCCAAAAGTCCTACTCCAGAGCCTTACAAGACTTTCTTTCCAAATTAGGCCTTGTCTTCAACAAATGCCACAGCTGTTGTACTCCTGTCTTTTTGCTATATATTGGGCAATGATGGCACTCCAGCTGACCTTAAATGGAAGGCTCCTTTCTTTAACTTGTTTACTTTTCTCACCAGTGGTGCCATCAGTGCATATTGTTACCCCATTACAGGCAATGGCAATTTCAGTCACAGCTTCTCACTGCCACCACAGATACTGAGATTTTGATGCCTGTGTCTGGTTGAGTTACATATGAAAGAGTTATGTGTTCCTGAATTTCAAATACTGAAAAGCATAACTCAAAAAATATATAAAAACACACACACACACACACACACACACACACACACACACACACACACACACACACACACACACACACATACACACACACACACACACACACACACACACACATAAAAAAATCCTTTCTTCTGGGGGTGCAAGGTCCCCTGCCACACCTACCTAATTTATATATACTAATTCCACAGTCACACTATAGTAATGAAAAGGGAAATTAAAAAAAAAAATTGAAAGTGCAATACCAATTTGCACAATTCAAATATATGTAGTAAAGCATAATATGATAATCAAAATTTGATCAACAGCTGCTTTTATATATATATATATATATATATATATATATATATATATATATATAGATAGATAGATATATATATATATATATATATATATAGATATATACACATGCACATATATACACACATATATACGCGCACACACACGCATGCACACGTATATACATATACACATACACACATATATATATATATTTATGGTTTACTATCAAAATCTCACAACTGACTAGTGCGAGTGTTCATGCATGCAACCCGAAATGTCATATAATCCAGTAGCCGATTGTTCATATAACCAAAAGTGGGAATTAAGGCAAGTCAACAACTCAGGAATGTCAACTTTACCGAAAATACCTACGCTTCTGGTTATGTGCTACGAATGTTTTGCAGGGGGGCAAGCCCCCCTACACCCCCCAAACACCCCCGCTACTTATATATACAAACTCTGAGACTGCACTACAGTGAAGGAAAGGGTACATTTCACGATCCCCACTATAGTGCGATCTCAATTCAAAATAACAAATCCACAAGAATGAATGCACACTAGCATTCACTCTTCTGGATTTGTCATTTTCAAAATCAATATTACGACACTTCGAGAAAGTGCCTTTCCTTCTTCCAAGGTCGCGTAACTGATATATGACATTTTGATGGCAAACCAATATATGGGTCTACGTTACTTGATTGAAATTTCACAATCTCAAACAAGAAATGTAGAAACCCACTTAAGCAAAAGTTCACTACATCAAAAGTGCACTTTTGCAAAAGCCGATTAAAAACAAACTACTTTAAACACTATTTTGCAGGGAGACAAGCCCCCCTGCACCCCCCATGCTGGGGGCTGTGCCCCCCTCACCCCCTCTACTTAAATATACTAACTCCGAGATCGCACTACAGTGGGGAAAAGGATATATTTCCTTATTTCTACTGTAATGTGCTTCAGTAAATCAGCTTATGCCAAAGTGCACTGTCGATGTAGTGTACTTTCGCTTAAGTGGGTTCGATCCTCTGTTTGTCGAAAAAGTGTGTTTTCGACAAACAGAAGTAGACCCGTGTGTGTGTGTGTGTGTGTGTGTGTGTGTATATATATATATATATATATATATATATATATATATATATATATATATATATATATATATATATATATATATATATATATATATATATATATATATATATACACACACACACACACACACACACACACACACACACACACACACATATATATATATATATATATATGTAAGGCTTTCTCAATGCTCTTCAAAAATTAAGCAACTGTAAGCAGTTCTGAACACACAATCTTTATTGTACCAATAAGCAGCAATCTTATTAAAATAAATACATTCTAACTATAAAAATAACAACAACAATAAAAACAAAACTTAAATTCTTAATTTAATCACTCCCAAATATGTTATCCATCTTTGGAATTCAGCAATATGTGTTTCTGTTCTATTGTTAAACAGCTCTATTTTAAAGTAACTTTGGCATTAACATTGATCTGAAGAAATCTGCAGCTCCTGAAAATAGTTTATTAGATGAAAGAGCTTATCTTCCACTTTAGAGGCTCAGTAATGTTTTTTTTTAATTTACCCAAACTGTGCTTTATTTTTATTTTTACTTTAAGAAAGTGGGTATTTAAAAGTGACCTTAAGAGGCTGAAAATGTTGTACTGTTATATAGATTGTTATGCATGAAACTATGTTCAAACCTGAGCAAACAAGAACTGAAAAAATGAACTGAATAGTTGAAGAAATGAAGCTCTGGTAAAAAAAAAAATAGAATGAACTGTAGACACACTCTTTCTTTTAAATGTGTGAAAGGCCCACATAGCTAGATTTTGTACTAGTAATGTTAATAATTTTAAACCTAAAAATGCTATAAAGTGAACACCAGGCTACTAACGATGTTATGCCTATATAATATGGGGAGATGTCTGTGATAATAGCAGGGTCAGCCTGCTGTTATTGCGTTCCAACAAAGCTAATTAAGTACAGTGTCTTAACTGGTGACAGTGAATTTTATGAACTACTAGTGGCACAGATTTTCCTCTAGCAACTGAACCTTCTAGATTCAAGCAACGTGGTCACACCTATAAAGTAACAATATATGTGTAAAAGAAGACTTTTACTAAAAATACATTTGGAATCTGCACTGAGAAAGAAAAGAGTCTACCATTACTCAACTAGAAATACAAACTGTGTTTGGGAAGATAGTTTATCTCATTACTGTAGTTCCCAATTTAACACATGATATAATAGAGAAATATTTCCCACTTTAAAGACTTATTGTAGCAGTGTAAAGAAGCTGTTCCATTTGATAGACCACATTGCTAGATGAGGAACCAATAAGTGAGAAAGCCTAGGGATACACCTCAACCTAATCTAGAAAATGCAGGAAATAAGCACCAGGGACACTCATAACAAAACATAAATGAAGGAATAGTGTTAGAAAAGATAAACAAATGGTTAAGGTTACAGAGGGACGAAGAACATGCACAGGAGCAGAGCCAGTAGAAAGAAGGGAGTTGTATGGTCAAATTCTGTAGCCTGTAGGTGTGTTGTAAAGCAGGAAGTAGAAGTATATAATAGAACTAAAGAGAAGGAATTCTTCAATGGAATGATATATTCCAGAAGAATGAGGGTAGAATGCATAGAAAGTGTACAGCCTAAGCATAATTCTAAATTTTCTGTCAATCTAAAACAGAAAGCTTTAGAAATGGAAAATGCTAAGCAGCAGGTGATTGCTGAGAAAGAGAAGCAAATATAAGAAATCTTTTCATCGGTGTAGTTAAACAGGAAGCCCACTTGCCCTTTCTTATTTATGTGTGCTAACCCTAAAACCATTATTGCACTTAATTTCAAACCTGCACCTTACCGTCCTAAAATCCTTTTCATATAAATTATGTCTAATGGCATACCTGTCAACCTCTTAGTGCAAAAAATCCCAAATGGTAAAAAATGAAAACATTTTACCAAAAAGAGAGAGAGATGCTTCTTTCTGCCAAAAATAATGTGTCAAAAGCCTAAAATATGGGACACATTTTAAATATTGCTCTTAAAAAACTTAGAAAGTTGCCTGAATAGTATGTTTTGCAACAGCATGCATTTTTTGAAGGACATGATGTCTGAATCTCAAATGTGTATCATTTAGTGAAGTCATTCCTCAATGATTTGCTATATTTTATGAAAAACAGATCCAAAATATGAGCAAAAAATCTGGAGTGTGTGTGTGTGTGTGTGTGTGTGTGTGTGTGTGTGTGTGTGTGTGTGTGTGTGTGTGTGTGTGTGTGTGTGTGTGTGTGTGTGTGTGTGTGTGTGTGTGTGTGTGTGTGTGTGTGTGTGTGTGTGGGTGTGTTGGTGATAACTGGATAGTTAAGGCTGAATGCTTTTTGTTTAATGCAGGACTTGTTGATCACATTTTGTCAGATCCTGATTTACTGAGTGCCTAGGTCCCCACAGCCACACCCACAGGGAGACATTGAGCAGTAACCCCCTGAGGCTGTCCCTGTAGGTAGACATAGGCGTGCTCAGTATGCCCTGGCCTTGGCAAAGAGGCAACACATAGCACATACATTGACAACCTAGGGTGCTAGGGACTGACACCTTACTCCAATTCGCATACATAGTAAAAAGGATGCCAGCCACACCACACAACCTGTACCTTACCATGTAATGGCTGTGTACTGCATGCATCAGACTGAGTCAGCCCTGAAATACAGGTGTCTCAACCACTGAGTTTGCAAGCTAAGTCACTCTCCTTTACAACAAATGTATGGGGTACTAGACTATGGTAGCATACGTATGGACTTGCTTCATGTATGCAAGGGAATAGAGTAGGCTGCTGCGCTACTTGCAGAGAAGTGACAGCTACGTGGAACAACAGTACTGAGTGCCCTATAATATGCATTAGGAGATATGGCTGAAAAAAATACTGCATATGCAAGGGAAATGCCAAACAACGGGGTCATAGGTCAGATGCACAACTGTCAATGCCAGGGTCTCCTACCCCCAACACATCAGTGTTCTCATACAACTACAATAACAGTATAACCAAAAGAAGAAGCCACTCAGTTTATCCAGCTGCCCAAATAAATCCTGCACGCAAGAGTAAAGTAACGTACTGTTTATTACAAAAACAAACAATCACATAAAGTGCTTTTTGCCAGGCCACATAGCCCAACTTCTTCAGATATTTGTTCAACATAAAACATTGACTATATATGAAGTGAAAGAGTCAGCTGTTTCCTGGAACAAACAGGAATCAGCTGTTCTTAAAGTGACACTCACCCTCATTCATTATCTAAAGTATAGCTTGAACAGCTCTCATCTACACAATTGTTTTAAAAAACACACTGAGCGGCTGCTTCTTTTGGTAG